>NC_135226.1:907132-1152132 GCF_052324685.1 Brachyhypopomus gauderio
ACCCGTATATCCCTCCTGTTTCCTGCTGTCTACATTGTCTGTTCTTGTTCATCTGTGTGTGCTACTTGGATGAATGTTTTCAATTAATTGTTTCTGTTCTACATGTTTTACTTTGGTGTTCACTCGAGCCCTTTGGTTTTGGATTTGTGCCAGCATAACACCCCTAACCCCATATCGTCACACCAGGAAGGGCAAGTCAAGTCAGGCACGCTGAGATAAGAGACACAGACATCTTAGTAAGGAACTTTGGAAACATTTAGAAAAACAACAATGCTCAGTAGGTATTCAGGATTGGCCAATTGAGTTTGGTGACAACAATGATACTTTGGGGCTTATGATGTTTTTTTCTTTAATTATAGAGAAAAAGTAAGCAAAACGGACATTACTTGGGGCAGCTGTAGTGTGGTCAGCATGTGCCAGAGATTAAACACTCAAGCCTGTTTTCTTATACTGTAGTGACGTTCAAAACACTGACCACTTGATTTAGTGTATGCAACATAGGACTTTACCACGATGATGTAAACACCTGAATGGCAACTGGTATTCTACACAAAATCAGATGTGTTGATGAACATCAGTGATGTAAGTGATCATGTGCCTGAGGTTAGCTGGATGTGCTGGAGGGTCTCACCCGTCTGCTGGAGACCTGCTCATCCCTGCCCAGCTCGTCCCTGGTACCGCGGGGCAGGCTGGGCATCACGCGTAATTCACTCTTTACGCTCTTCCTGCGAATAGTATGACTAAGATAAAGAGCGAGAGGGAGAGAGACAGCGGTTTTATTCCATAGCTGTAAGGTGATAGATCTGTAGGAGTACAGTTGAGTTTAATTTTTGCTATATGGCATAATTTGTGTAAAGCACGCATCCCATACACTGTTCATGTTAAACATGATGTGAAGCATCAACAGAGAAAATCAATGTGAAGGAAAAATCCACAGAAGTGAATGGGGGAGGGGGAGAGATGTGGTGGAGATTCAGCGAGTAAAGACGACCAGGGTGTGGAGCAGGTGTCCATGCAGAGCTGATGTCTGACCTGCGGGAGGGCAGTGGAATCCTCATGAGGGTCTTATAGCGCAAAAGCTCTCTGTGCAGTTCCAAGAAGTGTTTCTCTTTTCTCTTTACTATCCAAATGAAGTTTCCATGTCTCAGCTCAATACGAAAAACTGTTGATGTGTTCTATACACGGACCCACACAATCCACCCATAGACACACCCACCCAGAACAACACACAACAGGTAAGAAGTAAAGTTTCACTTCAGCTCCCACACTGAACAAAAGCATAGGAACATGCATTGCTTGATAAGAGAAGATACTAGAGAAGATAATCATTAAATGAGGAATGGTACACTGAACACTGCTATGTAAGATCATCTTTGAGAATCTGGGCCTAGATAAGCTGTGTGCTTTACATTTTCATTTTCAGGATTTATAGAATGCTGTACTAAGATGTACTTAGCGTGTGTGTGTGTGTGTGTGTGTGTGTGTGTGTGTGTGTGTGTGTGTGTGTGTGTGTGTGTGTGTGTGTGTGTGTGTGTGTGTGTGTGTGTGTGTGTGTGTGTGTGTGTGTGTGTGTGTGTGTGTGAGTAATGCAGACCTTAGAGACTCTACCCTGGTTGGAGACATGGAAGCGATCCTTGAATGTGGTGAAACGCTCCACTTCCCGAATTTGAGCTGTGATGGGGACAGTGTGGAGGAAGACCCGTGCCTGTGGTTCTTTAAAGCCCACTGTGTGATAAATGGCTGAGAACGGTATATGAAACACCCCTAAAGCACAGAAAGACACCCGGCAAGATCAAGAAACAGACCAAGAAGAAGACAAATCACATCAAATGTATTGTATACTGAATTGATCATTAAACATAAATTTTTTTTTTTTAAGTTTTACCTCAATAAGGAAAATCTCGGACATGAAAAACAGATACTGTCTGGAGAATATCGTGCTCAAATAATTTTCCAGCATTTCTATATATAATTTGTCAATTATAATGGATAATTTTTACATTTTATAGCCTCCTGACTTGAAACAACAGAGGTCTGAGGGCAGTGGTTAGAGTTATTAATATAAGTGTTAATATTAAACACATATTTTTGTACATTGCTTTCATTATTTCTTCAGTTAAAATTATTTGCAAATTAAATCTGTAATCCGTTTAATTTGTAAATCTGTTCTTTCAGAGATTATACTACTTGTTCAGAGAGAATGTTTTGTGCTAATGTAATGTAATGTAATATAGCCTCATTAATGTAATGAGGCTATATGACAGACACATACGTGTGCATTTCTTTACCTGGAACAGTGGTACAGAAATGCTATACTGGTGCTATACAAAAGTTTGTGGTGGCACTGTAACTCTTTCTATGAAAGTGTGGCTGTCAAGGCAACCAAGAGATCATCAGAAACCAGTTTAAGTAAGTAGTGTAGTGACAGTGTCCTGTACTAAGTAGTGTCCTGTACTAAGTAGTGTCCTGTACTAAGCCAACCAGCCACATCTTGATCCCCATTGCTCTAAAATACTCAGGTCACAATTTAAATTAATAAATACAAAGAATAAATGGGTCGACACCCTGAATCACAGTTGTCATGTCAGTGTCCCTGTATGTTGTCTCATCCTGGACTCTGCCACACCTGCCAATCATGCTACAAACTTTCTTAGGTGTCTACCAGACAAAAGCAGGGACAACTCAGAGCCCCTGTGCAATCCCACAAAAACACTGATGTGTGAGCGATGCTACCAGATGGGAGAGGAAGAAGGAGAGAGAGCCGAGGTTAGGACACTACGTGATGTAGGCAAGTAGCAGTTCTGTAGTCTGATTAGGACACTACGTGATGTAGGCAAGTAGCAGTTCTGTAGTCTGATTAGGACACTACGTGATGTAGGCAAGTAGCAGTTCTGTAGTCTGATTAGGACACTACGTGATGTAGGCAAGTAGCAGTTCTGTAGTCTGATTAGGACACTACGTGATGTAGGCAAGTAGCGGTTCTGTAGTCTGATTAGGACACTACGTGATGTAGGCAAGTAGCGGTTCTGTAGTCTGATTAGGACACTACGTGATGTAGGCAAGTAGCAGTTCTGTAGTCTGATTAGGACACTACGTGATGTAGGCAAGTAGCAGTTCTGTAGTCTGATTAGGACACTACGTGATGTAGGCAAGTAGCGGTTCTGTAGTCTGATTAGGACACTACGTGATGTAGGCAAGTAGCGGTTCTGTAGTCTGATTAGGACACTACGTGATGTAGGCAAGTAGCGGTTCTGTAGTCTGATTAGGACACTACGTGGTGTAGATAAGTAGCGGTTCTGTAGTCTGATTAGGACACTACGTGATGTAGGCAAGTAGCAGTTCTGTAGTCTGATTAGGACACTACGTGATGTAGGCAAGTAGCAGTTCTGTAGTCTGATTAGGACACTACGTGATGTAGACAAGTAGCAGTTCTGTAGTCTGATTAGGACACTACGTGATGTAGACAAGTAGCAGTTCTGTAGTCTGATTAGGACACTACGTGATGTAGGCAAGTAGCAGTTCTGTAGTCTGATTAGGACACTACGTGATGTAGGCAAGTAGCAGTTCTGTAGTCTGATTAGGACACTACGTGATGTAGGCAAGTAGCAGTTCTGTAGTCTGATTAGGACACTACGTGATGTTGGCAAGTAGCGGTTCTGTAGTCTGATTAGGACACTACGTGATGTAGGCAAGTAGAGGTTCTGTAGTCTGATTATGACACTACGTGATGTAGGCAAGTAGCGGTTCTGTAGTCTGATTAGGACACTACGTGGTGTAGATAAGTAGCGGTTCTGTAGTCTGATTAGGACACTACATGATGTAGGCAAGTAGCAGTTCTGTAGTCTGATTAGGACACTACGTGATGTAGGCAAGTAGCAGTTCTGTAGTCTGATTAGGACACTACGTGATGTAGACAAGTAGCAGTTCTGTAGTCTGATTAGGACACTACGTGATGTAGACAAGTAGCAGTTCTGTAGTCTGATTAGGACACTACGTGATGTAGGCAAGTAGCAGTTCTGTAGTCTGATTATGACACTACGTGATGTAGGCAAGTAGCGGTTCTGTAGTCTGATTAGGACACTACGTGATGTAGGCAAGTAGCGGTTCTGTAGTCTGATTAGGACACTACGTGGTGTAGAGAAGTAGCGGTTCTGTAGTCTGATTGGGACACTACGTGATGTAGATAAGTAGCGGTTCTGTAGTCTGATTAGAACACTACGTGATGTAGGCAAGTAGCAGTTCTGTAGTCTGATTAGGACACTACGTGATGTAGGCAAGTAGCAGTTCTGTAGTCTGATTAGGACACTACGTGATGTAGGCAAGTAGCAGTTCTGTAGTCTGATTAGGACACTACGTGATGTAGGCAAGTAGCAGTTCTGTAGTCTGATTAGGACACTACGTGATGTAGGCAAGTAGCAGTTCTGTAGTCTGATTAGGACACTACGTGATGTAGGCAAGTAGCAGTTCTGTAGTCTGATTAGGACACTACGTGATGTAGGCAAGTAGCGGTTCTGTAGTCTGATTAGGACACTACGTGGTGTAGATAAGTAGCGGTTCTGTAGTCTGATTAGGACACTACGTGATGTAGGCAAGTAGCAGTTCTGTAGTCTGATTAGGACACTACGTGATGTAGGCAAGTAGCGGTTCTGTAGTCTGATTAGGACACTACGTGGTTAAGAGTGTGTAGTCGAGTGAGTAATTCTGTAGTCTGATAAGCAGGGGCATGTCGTGACATGATGCTCGATTCTTATGGTTGCGGGCTCTGTTTACCCTGACAGACACCACAAAGCCTCTCTCATTTTCTCTCTTTCCTTTCTCTCTCTTGATCTCTCTGTCTCACACACATTTTTATTCTGCTGCTCCTGTAAATCAGTCTTCGACCCAACAATGCCTCTGCAGTATACCATCATGCCTCACTTTAACTTCCTTCACTAGTGCACAAAACCCAGACAAGCACTGACCACAGTCATCACGTCCTTCACTGCACTGCTGCAGGGACAGAGATGGTGCTGTCCTCACCAGCATGGCTGTCTCGAGCAGAGTCCAGATCCACAGCATCCTCGTCGGACTCACTGAGGTCCAGCTCCCGAGAGTCCAGATTCTCCATGATGCCGGTCATGTCTGTGAGCAGTAGGTTCAGCTCTGTGGCATGTAACACTGTCACCGTACACAACAGTGGGCCTGGGGAAAAGACTTTGGCTGCACACACACACACACACACACACACACACACACACACACACACACATGCAGTTCAACTGTCATTACATTACTTCCACTGTCTTATGTATCAACATTTGTCTGCATTTATGTGGGTTTAGTGATCCAAGGGTGTATTAATTTGCTAAATAAATATTTGATTATTTCATTCACTCATCTATTGGTTCATAGCCTATTAATATTAATAACAATGATTTTAATAAACAAAAAACTGGCATATACATTTTGTAAAGAAAAAAACAAAACAAAAAACAATATATTAAAGTCTCAACTATTAATAATGACTGCAGGGTTGCCAACTTTTGAAGATCGCTTGGAGTGAGATTTGAACCTGGAGGAGGTGGTGAGTGTAGATTGGGGGGGGGGGGGGGGGGGGGGGGGCGAACGTAAAATGGACACAAATTAAGTATTATATCGTGATCTATCGATCGCCAGTGGTTGGCGCCAGAACGAACTAGTAACTCATTGAATCATAGATATGGATCAGAGGTAAATAAACTAGATTTTTTTTTTCGGCGTGAGAAATCGGAAGTGTGGCGTAAGAGCGTGTGAAGACGGTCAAATGCGTGTGTCATTTGGTTAAACAAAGATCAATCTCAGATCAGTTTGCGGTGATGTCAGATCTTTATCAGGTGAACTCACGTCTCAGCTGAGATTGTAAAAATAAGCCACAGGCAAGATGTGGTGTGTATTTTTTTAGCCATGTACTGGCTGTTACCACACAGCTGAATGGCACTCTCAGCTGAGCATAACCCAGCTTCCTCATTTAACTCATCTTCCTGTGTCAGAGGGTCATAAGGTCATAGTTCAACTTGTGCTCTGTTTGTATATGGATCCTCTCCAGTAAACATGAGCCTTAAAATAAACATGGGATTGGAGCTTAGGGTCATTCTCACATAAAAAAAATAACCCAGGGGCCACAACAGCACATATTGTGCAATTTCCACTGAGTATTTATATAATTTTGTGTCAATTAATATGTCTCTTTTTACCTTCATGGACCAGTCAAGTCCATCCATCTAACCATCACCACAGGAAGAAAATGAGAACATCATAGCAGAGCCTGTAGGCATACGGTTCCCACAGTGATGCTGCTTTTCTATGAACAATAACTATATTTCTTAACGGTGTCTGAGTTAAGTAAGTGTTACATTTAATAGCAATACATTTACACTTACATTTAGGGCATTTAGCAGAAGCTATTATTCAGAAAGACTAACCAAAGCTTGGTAGGGTTAGGTGGGATAAGTCCTTTAGCAGCATGATAGGGCCAGGTGGGGTCAGTCTGTTAACAACATGACAGGGTAAGATGAGATAATGCTCAGAATATGTGGAGGCTTCCTGTGAACCTGCTGACTGCCATGCGCTATGGGGCTCGTTTCCACTGAGTGGTAAATCCCTGTAAACTGTAAGTTTGTAATCTGACTGCTCACTTGTCTCTTCATGTTTGAAAGGCTGATCTTTTATTACGTTTATTCTTTCCTTGGTTATATTACACACTTTTGACACTCATGGGATTGCTACATGTTCACTTTTATATAATGTATTGAGTAGTCAGACATGGGCTCGTTATGAATAAATGTGTGGAAGGGTGAGAGAAAAGTAGTTTGTGTCAAAAAATGTCTACCAAAGATCTTATATCACTTGAAGAGTACATGTGCAGTTTGTAACACTGGTGCAGTTCTCCAGGTATTCCATTTTGTCATCTTTCCCAGAAACCAACAACCTCTGGCTTTTCCAACCAGCTGAGTTCACAGGAGGAATATGAACACCCTGCCCTCAGAAATGATTATAATAAAGACTCTTCAGTCTATGGGTCTAACACAATGTTTTCCTGAAAACCAGCTCATTGCTATAATACCAGAATGCACCATAAAATCTTTAAATATATATTAGTTAAATGCATTTAGAAAGAACTGTAAGCCCAAAAGACTTTTTAACAACTCCAAACTCATGAGCAGCAGAAAAGCAAAAGCAGCTATTCTTGTATGATTATTGCAAAGAAAATTATATTACAAGTTTGGAAACTGGAGTCAGTGCCAATATATGACTTGTAAAGGAATTAACTAATATGCTGCACTTTCTGTATAATGAACAATTAGTTATCCGATAAGTCAACTGTATAAGCTGTATAAGGGCCAAGAACAAGAAAAACCCATATACACACACACACACACACACACACACACACACATACACACATACACACATACACACACATACACACATACACACACACACACACACACACACACACACACACACACACACACACACATACACACATACACACACACACACACATACACACACACACACACACACACAGTCATACCCGAAAGTATTCATACCCCTGGCAAATTTTGACTTAAATTTACTTTTACTTAACCAGAAATTATATTTTTGACTGGAAATGACACAGGAGATAATTTGATGATGTACAAGAGGCATCATTGTGGGAAAAAGATTTTCTCAGCTTTTATTCACATTTGAACAAAAAATGGCATGTCCAAAATTATTCATACCCTTTGAAAACTGTCACAGTATATGGGGAAATCCAAAGTTCTATACCATTCCAAATAGTCCAAGCTGTTTTAGAACATCCTAATTACCCTGATTCATTGGGACAAAGGAGCTCACTAAGGACCTGCGGCTGTGCATTGTGGCCGCTCACAAGTCAGGAAAGGGCTATAAAGCCATATCAAAATGTTTTCAAGTTCCAGTGGCTACAGTGCAGAGTATTAATAAAAAATACAAGAAGTTCCGCACTGTGGAAAATCTCAGAAGATGTGGTCGGAAGCCAAAAGTGACACCTGTGCTGGCCAGGAGAATAGTGAGAGAGGTGAAGAAAAATCCAAGGATCACCACCAAAGCCATCCTGGTGAATCTGGGCTCTGCTGGTGGCAACATCTCAAGGCAGACAGTCCAACGCACACTGCTGGGTTCCACGGACGCAGACCAAGGAGAACACCACTTCTCCAGAAAAGGCACACAAAAGCCCGCTTGACCTTTGCAAATGCTTATCTGGACAAAGAAGAAGACTTCTGGTGTTTTATGGTCAGATGAAACAAAAATTGAATTGTTTGGCCACAATGATGTGTCCACCATTTGGCGTAAAAATGGAGAAGCCTTCAACCCTAAGAACACCATCCCCACTGTCAAACATGGTGGTGGGAAACTAATGTTTTGGGGGTGTTTTTCAGCCAATGGACCAGGGAACTTGATCGCAGTAAATGGCACCATGAAAAAAGAGCAATACATCAAGATTCTCAACATCAGGCAGTCTGCAGAGAAACTTGGCCTTGGAAACCAGTGGAGATTTCAGCATGACAACGACCCAAAACACACAGCCAAAGTGGTGAAGAAATGGTTAGCAGACAAAAACATTAATGTTTTGCAGTGGCCCAGCCAGAGTTCTGACTTGAATCCAATTGAAAATCTGTGGAGGGAGCTAAAGATCAGGGTGATGGCAAGGAGACCCTCCAACCTCAAAGAGTTGGAGCTCATCACTAAAGATGAATGGACAAAAATACCAGTGGAGACATGCAAAAAGCTGGTCAGCAATTACAGGAAGTGTTTGATTGCTGTAATAGCCAATAAAGGCTTTTCTATTAATTATTGAGAAGGGTATGAATAATTTTGGACATGCCATTTTTTGTTCAAATGTGAATAAAAGCTGAGAAATATTTTTTCCCACAATGATGCCTCTTGTACATCATTGTATTATCTCCTGGGAGATGTCTGTGTCATTTCCAGTCAAAAATATAATTTCTGGTTAAATAAAAGTAAATTTAAGTCAACACACACACACACACATTACATTATGCATGCATAGGCATGCATATTCACACAGTTCAGATATTACTCAGTATTGATAACTAAACTACCCACCAATGACCCCAGAGTGGAACAACCTGCAACTCTGGAGAACAGCATTTGAACTCTAACGTGTGATTTTTGATGTTGACATAAAAGGAAGATACCATGTACTGTATGTGGGGGTATTCTATGGTTATTTATCTGCCAGGTTATTTTTGGAATGCTAGTCGCTGTGTGGTGCAGTGGACAACCTGTGGAAAAGGTATTTGGCCAAGCAGTTCAGGATGTGTTCATTAGCTGCTAGAAATGGGTTCGGAACACAAATACTCAAATCTCATTCTTCCTGCTAAGGTATAAATGAGCTTTCTCTTAACTCTATGCTGTGGAATTATTGTTTAATTCACTCAAAACTACTTAAAGATCAGGTTAACTAAAACCTTGGTGCAAATTCTCAGAGACCTTAATATCACAAACCGCAACAGCATCAAATGTGATTCCAAAACAACCACAACAGAGGACTATTGGATGTTAACTTTACTGGCAAACGTATTCACTACTTGATATGACATCTATATTAACCGCACAGGTATTCACAGTAACTACTCCTAGCTCACCGTGTGAGTGAGACATAGATAGAGAGAGAAAGAAAGAAAGAAAAAATAAAGAAAAACTGAAAGCCATAAAGAAAGAGAGTGTTTCCTCTGTGCTCCAGTGATGCAATATCAGTTGTTGCTTCTTGGCAACTAGTTCCTGGCCATTGTGGTTGTCATGGAGAAAGGCAGTTTGGTAGGAGGATGAAGGCGATGTTAAATGACTTGTGTCAGCTCTCACTGAAACATCTCCACCACCACCTCAGATCTCTGAGCTTCATTCCTACGTAATGTCTCCTGTGTCAGGACAGGTTAAGGATCAACTTGGTGGGTGGGTCTTGGAGAGTATAGGGTAAATCTGTTATTGTGAAATTATTCATATGAGACTGGTGGGAATATTTTATGACACTATGTGAATTCTGGTTACATCATATGGTGTCATCAGGAGGTCCAAGATTACATGAGAAAGCCACACCCTCGTGTTCCATGTGACAATTCAGGTTCCCCGTTTGTCTCTGGGACAAATTGTCACTCTGTGAACTTGAGTTAGGTTGAGGAAGACTAGCAATGTGTTCTGTGCAGTGGTGAAGAGCAGCCTGACCCGGCTAACATTTCAGCTCCAGTTCATTGGGTGCAACAGTCGCAGCTCACAGACTTGAGTCCATTTTTCATACTTTGTGTTTCTGTATGCAGCTTCTAGCTAGAAGGACACATCAGTACAGACCCATCCCAGAGGAAGGTATTAACCTTGCTGGTGTACAAGAGCATTTAAGCTCTCCTCTCACAGTTGAGTGTGACATAATTCTACCTGAGTGACAGGTCATGTCTCCACCCTCTCAGTACACCCCCCACCGTGGCACACACAAGCTGGCTCACAGTCGGGGTGACCGACATCCTAACAACTCTTCTGCCCACATTACTTACACGACTGAAAGATAAGTCAACAGCAAGGAAAATCAAAAGAAAAGAATGTCTGGCAGCCAGTAAAACAGGATCTTGTTTTTTTTGTTTTTTCTTTTACAAAATATCTTGATTGTTGCCATTTAGTTTGGCTTAAATGAAGTGTCTCCCTGTAGGTTTTAGAATAGTGAACCCTTTCAGCTGTGAAAACACCAGTGTTGGGTGACCTGGTGTTTCCTGCCTGGTTCCTGATCCCACATTCCAACAGTGACACAAAAGCTTCTCCCATAAACAAGGTGAGACACGCACAAACAGTGCAAAACGTCAGGACACACAGTCTTGCTCAGTGACACTCCCTCTTGAATTACACACATGCTTGATCCCCCAAAACAACCCCCAACCCTCACCACAGCTTCACTTTGCTACACAGAGAGAGACGCAGAGGGAAGAACTTTACTGACCTGCTCGTGAGTCCTCTTCATGTTCGAATTCTAATCCAGTTTGAACTCGTGCATATAAAGACCATTCACGTGCTTTACACACAAACTCAGTGAAGCACGAACTCTTCCTTGCGAACAGACAGAACAGGCTGACTGAACTCACAGACCAGTGATTCTGAACAGGGAGGTACCGTCGCTGAGTTCTGCCTGTCTGTCACTACCAATCCACCAATCAGCTTTGCTCACTTACTAGCTCCTCCCCAGAGTGTTTACTGGCTACAGTTGGCCTGGGTATATCCTCTGGGAAGAATTATAAAACACAATACAATCTGGCAGGGCAGTCTTACCCAGTTTCAACAGTTGCTGTTAGCTTGTTAGCTTGTGTGCAACAATTTGTAAATTCAAACAGCTTACAACAAAAAGCCTTTGCCATTCATAGACCAAAATGTTCAGTTCAGTTGATCTAGTCTTAGTTTGTCTGAACCACATGACCAACAATGCTCACAACCCAGAGAGTAGTATTACTTATTAAGAGAGTAGTATTACTCATTAGTTCTGTACTGTAAAAGCCTGATGTATTAAAGTGTGAGACTGTTTCAAAGGTCACAGTGAGTGTGAGGTGTGTAAGAGGTGTCAGAGGCCATGCTCACTGAAACCCCAAACCACAGCAGACCGCAGAATATTCCTCCGTTTGTGCAATGTGACTGCTCACCTGAGCAGCTTTACATTGGGTACTTCAGTGGGTGTGAGACCACCGTCGTGTTGGTCTGCAGTGCTAGTCTGTGTTTCCCTGCATGTCTGAGGAAAGCACAGTCAGAGTCTCGTGTTACAGGTGAGAAACTCAGAGGAGGCCCCTCCCCCACCCCACAACAGCCAGGAGCCTGAGAAACATGCCATGAACAGAGAGAAGCCCCAACTCAGCAGTGTAATCTCCAGGGTTCTCCTTGGCCGTAGGAAGATATGACGCAGTCAAGTATCTCCTTTATGAAGAGAGGAAACCCTTAGCTTACAAGAGAAAGCACTGGAGTCCAGTTAGTGCAACTCTGCCAGGCACAGGAGAAGACAGACTGCTGAAGCTCATTTGTGTATAGAGTATTTTAGGAATTGTCGCATACATAACCCTGCAGTCTTGCATACTATTTTATGGTCAGTATGGTCAATATGAAATTGCTTTTATTCAGTATATAGTAGGCTACTGGCTACAGGAGCTGCAATAACTCTGCCCCAATGCTAATCAGTTCTGTTTCAGATCAAGCATTCTCATAAGCTCCTGATTAATCATTCACACTTGCTTGTGAATTTACAGAGTGTGGAGCACATGTTGCTGGAGTTCATGGATGCTGCGTTCACAACCAGAAGCACAGCTGCAACTCAGGACTGACAGCACATCGAAAAGTGCAACGATGGCACTATTTTAAATGTACTATAACCTACTATGTATTATAAGGCAATTTTATTTACATAGTACTTTTTACAACATATGCTGTCAAAAAGCAGCTTTACAATCGTATGGGTCCAGATCCCTAATGATCAAGCCAGGGGTGACAGTGGCGAGGAAAAACTCCCTATGATGGTGGGGATTAGGAAGAAACCTCGGGAGGACCAAGACTCAAAAGGGACCTCAGCTGCCCAGCGAGAAGAATTCCATATTTCTAGTTCTAATTGCAGCCAATTTTCTAGGGGCTTTATGGAATTGTCTTTGTAGGAACATGTAACCAAGATACAAAACGTCAGTTAAATATGTAAATACCAAATGAAACATCCATAGATATAGTACCTAGGTCAGTGTGTGGCTCCAACAGACTTATCTGTCATGAGATCATTATACTTCATAATAATGCTTCCTTTTATGGTTTATTTTCATAATGAAGCTTCATTTTATGGTTGTGGTGTACATCATGTTACAAAACATCTGGACATCACCTGTTGGCCCAGGAACCAACATTGACATTTACTGGTTCAGAATAAAGAGCAGAATTTTCCCTCCTGATACTACACTCAATGCAGGTTTGGTTCAGGCTGCTCAGAACTCCAAACCAACCACAGGTGTCCAGAAAACATGGCAGTGTGGACAAAAACACAAACTAGGCAGTTTTGGCTCCATTTGGCAAGCAGGCTGTCTACTGTTTAATTGATCTAAACATGGCTGCACTGTGTGTGAAATCATTGCTGAGATGAGTGACGGGAACTAAATCTGCAGCCATCAGTACACTATCTATCGATCTTTAAGCCAGTATGCCTGACTCTTCAGCCTAAGGCTAAAAGCTTCTCTGTTCCAATTCTCATCACCTCAAATGGGTCAAAAAAAGTAGATAAAATAAGTTTCTTCGGCAATCTACAGGAATGTCTCGCCATCTAGTGGTCAGTCATCTAATAACCACTACTTTAGTCAGTCCAGCACTGTGTGTGTGTGTGTGTGTGTGTGTGTGTGTGTGTGTGTGTGTGTGTGTGTGTGTGTGTGTGTGTTAGGTCTAATTCTGTGTAATGTCTAGTTATTGGCTACACACATATAACTAACAGAACCAAAAGTGCGTATGTTTCCAGGGTCTTTAAAGGTTAAAGTATTGACGAGATTAAAGTAAGGTTAACAGAAACCTCAGCTTTAATAGTCGATTAAGACGATGGGTTATCACTTTGTTTTCATGAGATCACACGTTATTTCCGATAATAAATACATGAGTAAACACAACGTAGACTTAGCTAAACTTAAGATTTTACAACTCTGTTACACTCTGTCACCGCTGGGTGGCACCATTACACAGCCATCTGTCCAATTCAAAATCTCTTCTTTTGTAATAATGAATGTGGTTTATTCAAGTACTGTAGTATGATTGTATTTATTACAAACAAATATATCAAAGTACTACCAAAATAGTATTCTCCACATCAGCAGGCTATGACAAAATGGTGCAAATGACAACTGTGGCGTCCACGGTTAGTGTGCGCGCATCCCCACAGGTCGCGCGGTCTCCTGTGACCTCGCTCGCCGCTCCAGACACGAACGCGCGGCTGAGGCGACGTTTCTCTGTCGCGCGCACACGGATTCCTGAGAACTTGGATTTCCATCCTGAAAAGTCACGGCTGAGTTTCAGCTGGACGCGATTTGATCCTTTACTTAATGGGAAGTTTTTAGGATTAAATTTAGTGTAATAGGCATGGGTTTGGAAATATCACACCCAGTCACTTGTAAAACTGTGCGCTTGTGCTGTTTGTGTTCATGTTATTCGTGCCCTGGATAAAGGCGACCAAACTTCGGTTACAAATGTTCATCACCCCTGGGGATAACAGCGATGATGAGTCCGTGTCACCCCGATATCTCTCGCAGAGGAGAACCGAAACACGTCGCTAGATAGTCAGACACGTCTCAGCATGTATACCTGGACTAACAACTCCAACTGTTCCATTAATTGCAGTTGGGATGATAACGCTACATTATGGGAAAGCGAACACCCGGTCAATATGTTCCCTGTCCCGGTCCTTATCGGGGTGACGGTCACCTGCGTCGTCTTCTTCCTCGCAGGAGTATCCGGGAATCTAATGACTATTCTGGTGGTCACCAAATACAAGGACATGCGAACAACCACAAACTTGTACCTATCCAGTATGGCCTTCTCGGACTTACTCATTTTCCTGTGCATGCCTTTAGATTTGTACCGCATCTGGAGGTACCGACCGTGGAATTTGGGCAACGTGCTGTGTAAACTGTTTCAGTTCATCAGTGAGTGTTGTACGTACTCCACCATCCTGAACATCACAGCGCTGAGCGTGGAGAGATACTTCGCCATTTGCTTTCCCCTCAGGGCGAAAGTAGTCGTGACCAAGGGTCGTGTGCGGGGGGTCATTCTGGTTCTCTGGATACTGTCTTTCGTCAGCGCGGGACCCGTTTTTGTTCTCGTTGGGGTCGAGCACGAAAATGGAACTAATTCACAGGAAACAAATGAGTGCAAAGCGACGGAGTTGGCGCTCAGGTCGGGGCTGCTGACCAGCATGGTGTGGGTGTCCAGCGTGTTCTTCTTCTTGCCAGTGTTCTGCTTAACTGTGTTGTACAGTCTTATTGGACGAAAGCTCTGGAAGAGAAAAAAAGAAACAACTGGACCGAGTCTATCAAGTCGAGATAAAAACAACAGACAAACAGTGAAAATGCTGGGTAAGTGTTTAATATGTATTAACAGTCGCGTAACCGTTATGGATTTTCCAATTGCGCACGTTACGCATGGGTGAGTAGAGTACATTACGCACACTAAAGCTTTTTAGAAGTTTGAAAATTAAACATTTTTTACACAGTGAATTTATAGACAAGTGCAGCCATGCGCTAATGAAGCACATTTCCATAATCTGAGTACGCGGAGAGGGAATCGGAGACGTTCATAAGAGCAAATGCGCATATAAAACATGCCAATAAATGTTCCACATTTATACCATTCATTATAATGTTTCATGTCGCGACATTTAAAACATGTTTGTATTGTGTTAACTGTTGCTGACACTTCTCCCCTGCAGCTGTGGTGGTTTTCGCCTTCGTGCTCTGCTGGCTTCCTTTCCACGTCGGCCGCTACCTGATCTCCAAATCGTCCCAGGCTGTGTCGCCGATCATGTCTCTGATCACCCAGTACTGCAGCATCGTCTCATTTGTGCTATTTTACCTCAGCGCCGCCATCAACCCTGTCCTGTACAACATTATGTCTAAGAAGTACAGGATGGCGGCATGCCGGCTCCTGACGCGCGTCCCGCGGAAGACTGCGACCGTGGTGAAAGGCGAAAGCTCCCCGGCCATGACCGAGTCAAGCATTAGTTTGTGACTTCGACGATAAATCTTGACATCATTTAATGTGCTGTGAAAAACGTTGTAATACATTTTAGACACATACATTTTTCACGCTTTGAATTGCCTGCTAATTTTGACCAGTAACTACAGAAAAAAGGAGTTGTTACTTCAGAATATAGACTTTTACACGAGTTCACAGTGAACATTGGAGGTGAAGGACTCTGGAATTGAACACTTGAAACGATCTGTCAATGTCACACGTCTTAAACGATCAAGGAGCGTGTAAGAGGAATTTAGTGCATGTATTCAGTTACCAACCGTATAGACTACAACTTAAAGTACTGCCTTGATGTTTTTTCCCAAATATTTTCACAAATGTATATAACTGTATAAACATAGAACAAAAGAACATCGGTTGCCTTAAATATTACACAGAAATCTGGAGGACAAAATTAGCACTGTAGAAACAGCCGCGTCCTTTTGCACTCGATAAGGAGATGCCAAAGTGACATTCATTTGAACTGTGTGCCTGAAATGTCATTGTATCCTAATGAGCTTTGTGCGCTCAGGGCTCCGTGACGCCTACTGAAGCATCGATAACAAAAATACACACACACACACACACACACACACAAAAACTCATAAATACTTTTTTTCGTTCAGTCACGACAAAAAGTCGCCAAATAGCGATAGCTTGTGAAGATGACTTATGTGTCACAAATAACTCGCTTACAGTAGCTGTTTGTGTGGTAAGATAACATATATAATGGCATGAATTACATGAGTTGAGTTCGAGTCTTTGCATATTCTTGCACGGCGAAAATGTGATTTAATTTCATCTGAGCATCGCAAAACCAATGGCATTATGGAAACGGTTTGTGTTTAAAACGTCTATCAACGGCGGTGTTCGCGAGTGAATGTTTCCTCGGCTGTCTCTTGTAACTATTTATAAGGTTAGGCTATGTAAAAATTGAAATAAAATTGCTAAGTCCCCAAACGGCGTGTTACTTGTGTGATTTATACGCAAGTAACCTCTGAAGTAAATTTTTAAGTGTCTGCAGAGTAAAAATTCATTAGATGCAATAGGGATATTTTGATCCTGGACGTTTTAACCTAACGTCTAGGTCAAATGGGGGTAGATGAAATCTGTTAAGCAATGTAGAGCGGTACATTTCGTCAGTTAGCTATTAGGTAATGTAGATATGGTAGTGATGTGTCGGTCGCGAACGAACCGGTTCAAAGAGCCGGCTCTTTTAAGTGAACGACGAGAGCTGGTTCCTATGGTGTGATTTTTGTTTCAATAGTTCCACAAAAGCAAAAGTAAATCCAAGAGCAGAAAGTATATGTTATGAATGCAAAACAGAAAAAAATATATCAAAAGTATATTTTTTAAATTAATGGCCCGATTAACGTAATTTAAAAACCAGGACATTTCCACAGTTTTAAAAAATATCCCGGGACGCCCGGGACAGGACGTGAAATACGGACATGTCCCGGGAAATACGGACGTTTGGTCACCCTACCTATTTTTCATAAGAGTTTGTTTTACCGCAAAATATGAGAACTTCAAAACGGCGAATTTCGCCGCAAGGTGACAGATTTTCATGCCTGCATCCAGTTCACTAAAATTTTTAAAAGCTCGCGCTGGTGAAGTGTGCTAAATATTAACCGCCATGCTTAATCTAGTTATTATGTACATTTGCAATATCTACAGACCATTTACCAATTAACTAAAACCTTTGTATAAACTTTAATGGTAAAACTCAGTTTACATGCTACTGTGAAACAGAACCACCGCGTTCCGCCATGTTTGAAAACGCTAGGAAGCTGGTGGGGTGGGCGTGGCTTGGTCCCAGAGGCGGTCTCAGAGCTCTGTGTCAGTCCGGAATCAGTGACCAATGGAGATTGCAGAGGAACGCCTTCATCTAAGACCCTCCCACACGTGAAATGTGTTCCAAAAGTCAGAAGCAAAAAACGAAGCAGAAGCAAAGAGAGATTCCAGAAGCAAAAGACCTTACTGGGAAAATCCAAAAAAACAAAAACAATGGAACCAAAAACTTGTCAAAATGCAAACGAAAATAAGTTTCAAATAACCAATTATATTGAAAAAATATACTTTTGATATATTTTTTTCTGTTTTGCATTCATAACATTTACTTTCTGCTCTTGGATTTACTTTTGCTTTTGTGGAACTATTGAAACAAAAATCACTCCATAGGTTCCCCTCTAACTGTGCGTTCACACCGAAAGCGACGAGAGCGACACGATGACCGTGAGCGACACCCAGCGACGCGACGCGACCGTGAGCGACACCCAGCGACGCGACGCGACGCGATCGTGACGCGACGCGAACTTTATGCAAATGAGCAGTGGCGCGCGGCGGCGACTACCAATCAGAAAGTAGGTTTGCACCCTCCTCCGAAACCGCACCTCTGACTTTGGTTCCTACTGATTATTTGTTCCGATTGCAAAATGGAAGAGAGATTGATTGTGGCGGTCTCTGGATGTCCCGCACTTTACGATGTGTCCCTGTTATTGGTTATGATTTTTTAAATTCCTGTTTGATCTTCGAGTCTGGGATAAAAAGTTAAAAATGTACATAAACATTTTAGGTTTATATACTATATGTGTTTTATACACACACTGTTTTTTACACGCACTCCTTTATAATCGTGTGTCCTGTCATCAATAGATTAAAATAAATAAATACTGCGTCCTGCTTTAAAAACCGTGATTTGCATATCTGTCACGTGCTGCATGCCGGCGATGTTGGACATGCCCCCACGCGACGCGATGCTGGCGACTCGGCGACAGAGAGTCAAATTACGTTCGCCACCCCCTCAAATAAGGAGCCATTTGGGAGCCGAAAGAGCCGACTCTTTATGAGAAGCTGAGCCAAAAGATCCGGCTCCCTAAAAAGAGCCGAAATTCCCATCACTAAGATATGGGAGGTAGATCCTGCCAATATTAAAACTGAAATGAAAAAACTAAAACGAAAATGAAAATACCGTTTTGCCATTTCTTTTTCCATACATGTGTGAAAATATTATGACAAAATTAAAAATAAAATGAAATCACTTCATTTGCAATTTAATGTTTCACTCGAGCACGGGTCATATGTGACAAAAATAAAATTAAAATAAAAAAGGAGGATTGGCGCTACCTGCTGGTGGTTTTCTTTTTCATTTTCCACTTTTCATTTTCATTTTCCACTTTTATTTTTCGTTTTCAACTTCACCAGCATGCAAATGCATGTAAATTAACAGTAGGCGGAGCTACAACTACAGAACCTCCCGTGAAATCCAGAGAGGGCAGCACACAGCAACATGGCTGACATTTTACTAGAAACGGCAAATGAGATTATGAGGTTGGTGAATTCCCAGGACGAAGATTATATATTATATATATATATATATATATATATATATATATATATATATATATATATATATATATATATATAATATTTTATTTATACAAGATATATAATATATTGCTTAGATATAATCTTAGACAGGTTTGTAATCTTAGACAGGCTTGGCGATATCCAAGCTTTCACCAACATGCAGGTTAATACTGTTGTATGTCGGAATTTATGTGAAGTGGTAGAACGCTTAAGGTCTGGATCAGGGACCATGGAAAAAAAACTGGAAACATGACACATGCAGTTGTGCGCACAGGTGAAATGGATCAGAGGGGTAATTTCAGAGGCTTCCTGTATACCTTTAAGGTGTCAGGCCAGGCAAATAACATATGCATCATACATAACAGTATGGCCCGATATCACTTTAACCCTCAGATCTAACTGGCAATATGGCATATTGTGTAATTTTGCACAAGTGAAATGAAACAGCTCAATTGCAGATGCTTGCTGCTATATGCCTCTAATGTCTCAGGCCAGGCAAGTCATATCATACTTAACATGTGCCTATCTACTGGATAAACTAGACTTCAGTTTGTAGAATAGTATTACTAATGCAATTAAAATATTATGTTAATAGTGCAGTCTACTAATATTGTATTTAGAGAAATTTCAACTACATACTTGTAGGCCTTATTCATGTAGACTCACACAAATGAATACTCAGACACAGAGACCAGGTGTAACGCAACACGCACTGCGGAGCGAGGAGACGGACACAAACGCTGAGGAGAGCGAGATTTATTAAAGGCAGACTCACCGAACGACGGAATACAAAACTCACAAGGGCACGAATGATCACGATACAAGGAGCACTGGAAACGTAAACAGGTCAAAGACACAAAACCACCGATACCACACTGGGGAAACACAGGGACTATAAGAACATGGAACTAACAAGACACAGCTGAGGACGATAACGACACGGGCGAGGCAGACAGAGGGAAACCAGGGCAACAGACAAGCTGGGCGGGACCAAGGAGCAGGGAACAACACAGACACGAGGGACAGACACTCCAGAGTGACAGCTAGGAGAGGGGGGCGTAGCCCTACGTGACACCCTAAAAGAAAATCATCATAACTCCACCAAATTCAATTTCCATTGGTATATTCAATGCCTTCCACTCTGGCCAGGAATAGCCCTCTCTTCTCAAGAATCAGATCTGTTTTAATTATCGTTGTAGGTCAAAGCATATTGTAAAATTTTAGAATCTAAAAGATTGTTTAGGTATTCTCTTTAATAAAGTTGTTTTAGACAGACAGATGTATGTCAACCTGTTATTATACAGCATTGGGAAATAACTGCCTGGTGGGGTCTCTTTTTTTCTGGCCTTGTAAAATAAAGCTAGAGAACCACTCCCATTCACAGTGCCATGTATTTGTTTACTTCCGTCAGCGTGTCACCATGTGCTTTGTGTTTATGTTCTTCATGTCGGCAACGCCCATTGGTTATCACTCTCTGTACATTTAGGTGTACTCCATTATCCCGCCTCTCCTTTGCTCTTTATTGTTTATGTCTTACTGTTTATTGCTGTTCTATGCTTGTGCCTGTTTTCATGGCATTCAGTGATCACTGAGTTTTCAAGTTTGCTCGTCACATTGTGTTTTCGCTTGTTAAAAGAGCTTAACGTACTTGTGTGCACTTACATATTGCCATTTAGATCATTTGGGCCAGGCTAAAATCAGGTTTGTTGTACAGACAGGCACCTGTTATGTATGATTCATATGAGTTTTGCCTGGCCCGACATCTTAGAGGCATACAGCAAACCTCTCAATTTCACCTCCTGAATCATGTAACCTGGCCACAACAATATACAATATGCCATATTGCCAGTTAGATCTGAGGGCTACAGTGATGTCGGGCCAGGCTCAAACCAGGTTTCTCTTACACATAGGAACCTGTTATGTATGATGCATATGTTATTTGCCTGGCCCGGCACCTTAAAGGTATACAGGAAGCCTCTGAAATTGCCCCTCTGATCCATTTCACCTGTGCGCACAACTGCATGTTTCCAGTTAGATTTGAGGCATAAAATGATGCTGGGCCAGGCCAAAATCAGGTTTCTCTTACAGATAGTAACATTTTATGTATGATGCATGTGTTATTTGTCTGGCCCGACCTCTGAAACTGCGCCTTTAAATCTGTTCACCTATGCCCACTGCTCAAAATGTCATGTTGTGTGCTGGTATTTCTTCTTCCGATTCATTTGTGTTCTAGAACAGCATTTCTGTGTTTTTAGTTTCAAATCTAAGAATATGTTTCCTTACATTAGAAATTCTGACGAATTCAATAATCATGTACAAATTGCATACAATTGTAATGACTTGAAATAGAAACCATTTTACAAAAAGGAATGCTTTCATTATATTTTAATATTTTTTTCTACATTCACAAAATCAGTATGGGAAACAATAACCTCATAATGTATGCTCCTATGCTCGTTTGTTTAATCTATCTCTTTTAAACAAAGTGCGCAGCAAACACGCATCGTGAACATAACCTTTTTGAATATGGAACCAACTTCAGCCGCCGAATAAGGAGCTGCGAATAAGTAACAAGTAACAAAACGAATCTGAAACTGCGAATAAGTAACCAACTTCAGCCTCGTCTCTTCGGCAACGTCCAACCTAGGCCGACCTCGCACTGGGCGGTTTTCCATGGTCCCCGATCCAGACCTTAAGCGTTCTACCACTTCACATAAATTCCGACATACAACAGTATTAACCTGCATGTTGGTGAAAGCTTGGATATCGGCAAGCCTGTTTAAGATTACAAACCTGTCTAAGATTATATCTAAGCAATATACTATATATCTTGTATAAATAATATATTATATATATATATATATAATATACAGTGGCGGACTTAGCAATTTGGGGGCTCAAGGCGAATGTAGCTAGGGGGCCCATCAACATTAATATGTGAGAAATAAGTTAGCTAGTCAGGGGGCCTTTACAGTGGGCTGCAGTGGGAGGGGCCCAAGTCCTGGGAATTCACCAACCTCATAATCTCATTTGCCGTTTCTAGTAAAATGTCAGCCATGTTGCTGTGTGCTGCCCTCTCTGGATTTCACGGGAGGTTCTGTAGTTGTATCTCACCTGACCAAAAAACTGGATTAAGTATTTTTCAAACAATGCTTCAACATTTTAATATCTGAAATTGTGTGCAGCATGTTAAGCTGAGGAATTGGGACAATAGCCATAGGTAGTTAGCTAGCATTCCTGCGTCCTCTACGGACCACAGTGCACAAATGAAGGAAGAATCAAACACATCATAGTAGAACTAAAGACTTCAAGATGTCGCATGCACAACCATAACACACACACACAACCATAACACACACAACCATAACACATACACACACACACACACACACACACACACACAACCATAACACACACAACCATAACACATACACACACACACACACACACACACACACACACACAACTACAACACACACACACACACACCCATAACACACACACACACACACACACAACCATAACACACACAACCATAACACATACACACACACACACACACACACACACACACACACAACCATAACACACACACACACACACAACCATAACACACACAACCATAACACATACACACACACACACACACACACACACAACCATAACACACACACACACACACACAACCATAACACACACAACCATAACACATACACACACACACACACACACACACACACACACACACAACCACAACACACACACACACACAACTACAACACACACACACACACACCCATAACACACACACACACCCATAACACACACACACACACACACACACACGCACACAACCATAGCACACACATACAATCATAACACACACACAAGGTGAAATTCAAAGTTAGAAGTGTATAGACTATCATGGAAAAGCAGCCTTATTGAATATAAGCATGCCCTCCGTATGGCAAAATCCTCATACTTATCGGCCTTAATAGAAAAACATAAAAACAATTCAGGACGCTTTTCACAACACATGTCACAAAGCAGCTTTACAATCATATGGATCCAGATCCCTAATGAGCAAGCCAAAGGCGACAGTGGCGAGGAAAAACTCCCTATGGTGGTGTGGATTATGAAGAAACCTCGGGAGGACCAAGACTCAAAAGGGAACCCATCCTCCATTGGGCGGCCCGGTAGCACAAATCTGTGGTGTGCAGGATGGTTCTACAGTTCTACAGTAATAGTTAAGGTTCTTGTTCCCCGGCCAAGTAGTCACAGTCCCTTCAGTGTAGATGGTGAGCCTCAGGTAGGAGATAGCATGAGCACGACCTCTTGTGGCAATGGCACATCCAACCCTGGCATCAGTACATCCACCAGACCATCTGCCAGGTGCTTGTAGGTGCTTATATCCAATTGTCTTTGAGTAGAAGCATGCAAAAAGATAGACAATGCAGACTGAGTGGACATCAATTTAAACCACCATTGATTTACATGTAGCCTGTCTATTGACAGGGTGTGCTAAACCTTAAGCACATTCTCTGCCTTACACTCATTTAGAAATTCTAAAACACTTTTTGCAAAACTTTAAACACAGTTGTTCACATAAGACACAACATTCAAAACTGAAAACCATGTGTTTCTTTTGGAAAACACTGCCACGCAACTGCTACACTCACCTACCAAAATACCATACACAGTTCTCACACGTTACAACACTTCTAGCTAATTTTTACAAATCGTTATCAGAACTTGATCCCTTTAAAGAGGCCACAAGTTGCAAGTCTTGGTTTGCACAACAATGGAGGCTAATACATCACAGAGAGGTAGAGGACAAGGAAGAGGAACAACACAAACAACCATCACGGATGAGATCCGGGCCACTTTGGTTGACCATGTGGTCAACCATGGGTTGAGGTTTCAGGAGGCTGGGCAAAGAGTCCAGCTGAATCTGAGCCGCTACACTGTAGCAGGCATCATCCGGATCCTCTTACTTATACTTTACTCCAGTGTCCTGTGCCACACAATGTTGAGTATATGCCCATTTAATTCGGTCAAATACAGTACTGTAATACTGTAATGTTTGGTTTCAGAGAGTAATGGAGCTAGATGTTGAAGCAGTGGAACACAAGTTCCTTTATAAGCTGGTTTCAACCTTGCCAAAACAAGATGCAGAGGAAGAAACGTCATAGGACACCGTGCCATAGTCAGTGTCCCTGAGCAGCATGGTGAACATCACAATGTGTGCAGTCATTTGCCACAATGGTATTGTCCATCATCATGCTACTTGTGGGGACACTTGTGGGGACATTGATGAGGGTGCATGTCAGGGCTGGATACGTCACTCAAGAAGATACTTCCCCCGCTGTCTTACCAAAGAGGACATCACCTGTGATGTTGATGAAATCTTGTGGCCAGACCCAAATACAAAACGAAATGCACCCTAAATTTGTCTACTATTGTACAGTATTTTTGTCCTTTTTGTTTCCATGTGTACTGCTCAAGCAAAAAGTAAATAAACCATCCCCTTGTAACTATTTTACTTCATGGTGTTTATGAATGTGCATAAAAACATTTTTTTGACGCATTTGACCGTTTTCACACATAATTTGTGTCCATTTTACGTTCGCCACCCCCCCTCCCCTGCTAAACAACTTACGTTCGCCACCCCCCCGCTCAACAATTTACACTCGCCACCTCCTCCAGGTTAAAATCTCACTCCAAGCGAACGTCAAAAGTTGGCAACCCTGCAAAAGTGTGAGATGTTTTGCCTGTTGTGTGTGTAGCATTGGCTTCTGTGTGTTAAGTTTCGACAAAAGAGACACAGTTTCAGAAATTGTGTCTTAGCAACTGCAAAAAACTGTAATTTGGTTAGCCTGTAAATCAATCTAGTGAGCTAAAGGGCAAACACATTCAAGTGAATGTCCAGTGCTTGAAGGCGTCTGTCATTATTGCTGCTTGAGCTGAAACTGAACCGCGCGCTTGCTGCTCCAGCACAGAAACAAGCGGGAAACAGCGATATAGGGCGCAAAGCAATAAAAAATATCAAATATTTCATGAAGGTTTTTGTTTATATATTTTTTAAATGTAACTAAGATTGTAATTCTTAATATTTCCAGAAGTAACTGTAACAATTACATATTTTCTCATTGTAACTGTAACGAATTACAGTTACACTTTTTTTGTAATTAAATTACGTAACGTCGTTACATGTAATTCGTTACTCCCCAACACTGGTGTTTATGAATGTGCATAAAAACCTCTGTATATGTGAACTGTGGTATACTTTTGGATCAAACTATACACTCAACATTTTAAAACACATGGTAGTAGTGTTTTCTATTCATCACATAAGTGTGTAGTCACATATAAGGAAGGCTAATCATCTGATGTCTGTGTGTAGCGTTTAGATGCAAAAATATGGTTTTGGCAAGAGTGGCAAGAGTTTTGGTTGAAGTGTGTGCTTTTTCCAAAAGTGTGAGATGTTTTGCCTGTTGTGTGTGTAGCATTGGCTTCTGTGTGTTAAGTTTCAACACAAGAGCCAGTGTCAGAAATTGTGTCTTAGCAACTGCAAAAAACTGTAAACATACATAGCTCATGTGCCAGTGATTAGCATGTGGCTCCGGCAGGCTAATCTATAGCAGCATAACTAAACAGGAGTTCAGAGGTGACCGGGGTCATGAGGGCTCACTGAGACATTGAGCTCAGAGATAGCACTACAATTTTTTAATCTTATCATTAAAGAATTTCATAAAATTGTTAGTGCATGTTATGGAGGGCATGCTTATATTCAATAAGGCTGCTTTTCCATGATCGTCTATACACTTCTAACTTTGAATTTCACCATTTACGCTCCAGGATCTGCACGGCTCGTTTGAGCAGTAGCGGTAGCAGTATTTTGAGGACTGGCATGTGACGTTTTTATGCCACTTGCATAAAAGGAAATGACGTTTCACGTGCCACTGGCACTTTCCGGTGTCATGTGGTATATGCCACTGTCTAAGAGGAATATACTCAACTTTTAGTGGATTTTCCCACTTTCCCCAAAAGAAAAAAACATTAGGCTAAAAGGCTAAGCTAACGTTACCTGAGGTATCAGTGTACCTTTAGAAAACGTACAGCTAAGTGCGATATACCCGAGCGGAATATGCCACTGCTAATAGGAATATGCCACTAGTGGAATATGCCACTACAGAGTAGCAGCGACCGGACAGTTATTAGCAAGCACTAACACAACAAAACAACAAAATAACGGTGCCGATACATACAACTGACAACAGACAGACAGATGGTTAAGGACGACAACACCCAAAAATGAAAAAAAAAAAAACGGTTTCCAACGGCCATTTGCTAAGTAGAACTTACTTCCCTACCTACCAAACCATTGAGACTGTGTCTGTTAACCGTGGCAGATATAGGAATAACAGGGCGATATGTTTTAAAAATCTAATTAAAATTAAATAATCAACATGAAGTGAGCAGCAATATTAAGCTAAGGCTAGGACTTCTAAACATTAGATCACTTGCATCAAAAGCTGTGATAGTAAACAAAATAATCTCAGATAACAGAATAAATGCACTCTGCTTAACAGAGACATGGGCTAGAGTAGACGAATATGTAAGTTTTAATGAAGCAGCTCCTCCTGGATACAGTTATGTTTGTAGGGGTTTCACCTACTACTCATTTAAAGTAGATATAATTTGTTTTACCTTAATTATTAATCAGTCTCATTAATTTTAGAATCAGTCTCATATTCTAATTATACCAGAACCACAAGTTTAGTTATCAACTAAAGGTAATGAATGGTTTGGTATCTGAAGGATTTAACAATGAATTCTTTGGAGGTTTTGGCAACAACCACTTTTGAATGACATCAACACAGACAATTTGGTGAAAATAAATGATACATTTATTTAAAACCAACTATTCTAAAACATAAAGAGCATCAACATGGATCAGTATATTTACAGTGAAGACTCAGCATCTAGTGTGTGTGTGTGTGTGTGTGTGTGTGTGTGTAAAAAAAGGGGAGGAGTAAGTGTGCGCGCTTGTGCGCGTGTGAGGAGGCGGAGTTGTAATCTCAGTTCTCCTATGGAGAACAAAGCAACTAAAATGGCGCCGACTTTAAACAGTAGAGCAGCGCGACTATGTTAATGAGCTCAGCAGGTTTATTCCAACGTGGTCAGAACAAAGAGTAATGGCGCTGGCTTACTAACTAAAAATTAATGTAGTGTGTCTGAGAATGGGAACTACAAGTTGTCAAATATTCAGAAGATAAAACATTACCAATATATCTCTTCTCCATCACCAACGTTAACAACATACCCCTTCTCCATCACCAACATTACCATTACACCCCTTCTCCATCACCAACATTACCATTACACCCCTTCTCCATCACCAACATTACCAACATACCCCTTTTCCATCATCAACATTACCAACATATTCCTTCTCCATCACCAACATTACCAACATATCCCTTCTCCATCACCAACATTACCAACATACCCCTTCTCCATCACCAACATTACCATTACACCCCTTCTCCATCACCAACGTTAACAACATACCCCTTCTCCATCACTAACATTACCATTACACCCCTTCTCCATCACCAACTACCACCATATCCCTTCTCCATCACCAACATTACCATTACACCCCTTCTCCATCACCAACGTTAACAACATACCCCTTCTCCATCACCAACATTACCATTACACCCCTTCTCCATCACAAACATTACCAACATACCCCTTCTCCATCACCAACATTACCAACATACCCCTTCTCCATCACCAACATTACCAACATACCCCTTCTCCATCACCAACATTACCAACATACCCCTTCTCCATCACCAACATTACCAACATACCCCTTCTCCATCACCAACATTACCATTACACCCCTTCTCCATCACCAACATTACCATTACACCCCTTCTCCATCACCAACATTACCAACATACCCCTTCTCCATCACCAACATTACCAACATACCCCTTCTCCATCACCAACATTACCAACATACCCCTTCTCCATCACCAACATTACCATTACACCCCTTCTCCATCACCAACATTACCATTACACCCCTTCTCCATCACCAACATTACCAACATACCCCTTCATCTCCAACATTACCATTACACCCCTTCACCATCACCAACATTACCATTACACCCCTTCTCCATCACCAACATTACCAACATACCCCTTCTCCATCACCAACATTACCATTACACCCCTTCTCCATCACCAACGTTAACAACATACCCCTTCTCCATCACTAACATTACCATTACACCCCTTCTCCATCGAATCTAGCTTAGTGGTGAAGATATACATCCCTAACGCACACATTATAGTAAGCCCTTATTGTGTAAAATAAAGTAAATTAATCAGAAAATTTTACAGTAAATTAATCAGACAATTTCACTGCCTTATTGAAATAATCATTCAACGTGTTTCCACCTAGATTATATAAACATGTATTAAATGTTGTGCTGAAGTTCTTGGGAGATGGCAGCGTTGGCATTACTGGAAGATATTGCTAATGGCCGAATTCGCAGAGAGCACGTTTTCCGTGACCATTATGATTTTTGGCATATGATAATTGGCTGGCTTATAAGCCGTTTCAGATTTCCAAGAACTGTCCTCTTGTGCTGAGTTGGGTCCAGTTTTGGAGAGAGAAACGCGAGGAATCGGGCATTGCCAGTTCCTTTACAGGTCTGACAACGCTCGGCTTCTTGGCGACTGGCTCGTTTCAAAGAGAACTGGCAGACCAGTCGGGGATGTCCCAGTCATCTTTGAGCCGGGCCATGCTAGCTGTTTTGGATGGGATCATCTGCATGTCAGCTAGGTATATAAAGTTCCCATATGAAGCGGTTGACCAGGCAAACATTAAAGCGCAATTTGCAACGATAGTCGGTTTCTCTAATGTAATCGGAATTCGCTTATGTGAATAGAAAGCACTTTAATTTCATAAACGTGCAAATAATCTGTGATGCAAAAATGTGCCTTACTAATGTAGTGGCACGTTGGCCTGGATCAACCCTTGTACATCCTTACAAACAGCATGGTTGGGATAAGATTACAAGCTGGCAGAGTGTGTGATGGGTGGCTTCTTGGTAAGCAACAAATTTAAAGTATTTAAATAAAAGCAGTTGACATTTCCAGCTTAGAATAATTAATTTAAAACATGGCTAATTGTTAAATTACTTAGGAAACAGCAGCTACGTGCTCAAGATGTGGCTGATGACCCTTTGTAATCCAAAGACTGACCGGGAGCGGAGATACAATTCTCTCCATTCTCCACCCGGTCAGTCGTGGAGAGGGCGATTGGGCAGCTGAAAAGCCGGTGGCGCTGACTGGACAGGATTGGGGGATGCTTGTGTATCGGCCAGAGACGGTGTGTCATATTGTGAGGGCATGTGGGGTCCTGTACATTGTTGCGCACAGGTATGCCGTGCCATTGTTAGAGGTGGTGGAGCACCCAACGAACCCAGAGCCAGGACAAATTAATGCGCAGCCTAACCCAGGTGCCATACAAGCAAGGCAACAAATTATAGCTACAATATAAAAAGATAAGAGACAGCATTCAAATTTTAACCAGTTCATTTATTGAGTTGCTGATGATAGTGAGTGCATCACTGATATTTTTAGGTGCATTATATTATTCTGCCAGTGTGCATTATTCTGACCCCACATCATTTAAAGCTTCACACACACTGTCCCACTCAGAGCTTTTCACTGAGTCTCTGAGTCTGGTGAATAATCACCGGGGGCCTCATGTACAAAGACTTGCATGGATTTCTTACTGAAAATTGGCGTGCGTACAAATCCAGAAAATGGCGTAAGCAAAAAAAAAAAAAAGAGTAATAGAAATATGAACATGAATAGAATTTTTATCCATCCTCAGATCATGCACAACAGGTTTGGTGGATTAATCTTGAAATTTGACAAAATGGGATCAGTTTGAAATTTTGGCATGTGTAAGTCTATAGAGGAAAGTGGTCGGCTGGAGGCATAAAAAGGTGGATGTGGGTGGTCTATCTCTCTAAAAAGGTGGATGTGGGTGGTCTATCTCTAAAAAGGTGGATGTGGGTGGTCTATCTCTCTAAAAAGGTGGATGTGGGTGGTCTATCTCTCTAAAAAGGTGGATGTGGGTGGTCTATCTCTCTAAAAAGGTGGATGTGGGTGGTCTATCTCTCTAAAAAGCACAAGCATGTCTTTGGGGTATAGGGTGGACATTCCTACGAAGTTTGATGGTTACAGCTATAAAAGTGTAGATGAAATACCAGCATAATTTTTTGCATTGGAATAATAATAGGAAGAAATTAAAACTAGGAGGAGCCACTAGGAGGAGCACACGGGTCGGTTCCAGGCGGAGTCCTCACAATCAGCAGTGATCTACTACAGCTGTTTTCCTCCCTGCTTTAGGGAGAGTTGTAGCAGGTCACTGCTGAATCGTTTGGTTCCCATGCTGTGTGTTCTCAGCCTTTTGATCTCGTGTTTTTGATCTTGTGTTGCTTTTGAGTGTCTCACCACCATTATTCCTTCTCTCTTTGCTTCTTTTCTTATTCATGTACTCACCTCCTGCGCCGCTTCCTGGCCTCCCTCAAGTTTTCCTCCCACTGTTATTTTCCTCTGTTTCTCTTTTTTTGTCTGCCAGCCAGCAACTTCCTCTAGTGTCCTTTGTTGGTTTTTGGCATTTAGTTTTGTTTTCCCCTTTTTCTTACGCGTTGAGTCTTCCACATATTTTGCCCTTTTTTTTGTTTCTTTTGTCTCCCTTGGTGTTTCACCAGGGGGGGTATTCCACAAAGCGAGCTAACTCAGTAAGCCGGGCTTTTTAAGACAAGCCTGGCTCATTTTGCTCAAATTCGGTTCCACGAAAGAGGCTAGACTTGAGCCTCGCTCAGTTACTACAGCAATATATACGTTTGAACTAACCAGGCTAGAGTTGAGGCTTAGCTTAGCGGGACCGCTTCTATTGGCTCAGCAGCGTGATGTCAGTCTCGCCATACGGGAAACTGAATTGAGGAACAAGGTTCCGCTGCAATTCTATCCATTAAATTGCTGTGTGGATGTAGCATATCATATCATATCTTTATACATTTTATTGAGTACTGTAATTATTAGTTTGGAATGATTGCAGGTTATTATCAGTATTTAATAATTATATTTCCAAATTAGTGGTGGACCTCTAAAGCAAGGTCTTCTGCAGGAGTGAGGGCTGCTACAGGAGGCCCACCACCAGTAGCAGCAGTAGCAGTTTTCTTTCTGGTTGCTAAAATATTTTATACAGTTATTTATTATGGTGTTTTACCTTTTCATGCACATTAAACTAATCAACTGTACTTACCATTCTGGAGTATATTTTTATATTTCACCTTGACCTGCTGCCACGTTCTCTTAACCCTGCTCATGTTTCTTCTAAATCAGGAAATGATTAATTAACATTATTAATTTACTATAACACTTAAAAAATGCCAGTGAATGAATTAAAGTATATGCTCACGCATTTAGTCTGTCTGCAATATTCTGCCAGGCAGCTTATCTGGCTTTATAAATACAGGACGTGTTGCCTTTCTTCATAATAACGTCTTTATATTCCTCATAAAGACGTATGAGTAGCTCATGTTCAGCAGAAGAAAAAAAAAGCTGCTCGTTCTTTCAGCTCTTTCAACATTTTCTTGCCTTTTCGAATATCGATTAGTGAGGCTGTGTAAATACTGTGTGCACGCGCATGAACGCCGATTTCAAAAGCCGGGCTTGAATTAGCGGGAACAGGTTGTGTCTGGATTTCATTAGTGGAACGGAACTAGACGGAAGTGAACTGTTTGGCTAACTCAAGCGAGGCTCACTCTAATAAGCGCCGCTTTCATGAGCTCGCTTCGTGGAATACCCCCCTGGAGTCTCTCTTTTCAGCGTGTGTCTCTGTTTTCTGTGTCATGAACTTAGGTTCACTCTGTTTCTTTTACCACGGTGGATTCCGCCATCAGATCCTGCCGTGTCACATGCAGACTGTTTTTACAAACATTTGTGAAAGAATGGGTCGCTCTCGTGAGCTCAGTGAATTCCAGCGTGTAACTGTGATAAGATGCCACCTGTGCAACAAATCCAGTCATGAAATTTCCTCGCTCCTAAATATTTCACAGTGAACTGTCAGCTGTATTATAAGAAAATAGAAGTGTTTGGGAATGACAGTAACTCAGCCATGAAGTGGTAGGCCACGTAAACTGACAGAGCAGGTCAGCGGATGCTGAAGCGCATAGTGTGAAGAGCTCCCCAAATTTCTGCAGCGTCGATCACTAAAGGCATCCAAACTTCATGTGGCCTTCTGATTAGCTCGAGAACAGTGCAGAGAGCTTCATGGAATGGGTTTCCATGGTCGAGCAGCTGCATCCAAGCCATACATCACCAAGTGCAATGCAAAGCGTTGGATGCAGTGGTGTAAAGCATGACGCCACTGGACTCTAGAGCAGTGGAGGTGCGTTCTCTGGAGTGATGAATCATGCTTCTCCAATGCAGTCTGACTGCATTGTGCCAAGTGTAAAGTATGTTGGTGGTGGTGGTGGTGGTGGTGGGGGGGGGGGGGGATTATGGTGTAGGGTTGTTTTTTAGGCACTGGGCTTGGCCCCTTAGTTCCAGTGACAGGAATTCTGAATGCTTCAGTACATCAAGACATTTTGGACAATTCCATGCTCCCAACTTTGTGGGAACAGTTTGGAGCTGGCCCCTTCCTCTTCCAACATTACTGTGCACAAAGCAAGGTCTATAAATACATGGATGTCAGAGTCTGGTGTGGATGAACTTGACTGACCTGCACAGAGTCCTGACCTCAACACTTTTGGGATGAATTAGAGCGCAGACTGAGAGCCAGGCCTTCTAGTCCAACATCAGTATGTGACATCACAAATGCGTTTCTGGAAGAATGGTAAAAATTCCCAATATACACACTCCTAAACCTTGTGGACAACTTTCCTGGAAGAGTTGAAGCTATTCTAGCTTTAGGATTAGGAATGAGATGTCACTTAAGCTCATATGTGAGTCAAGGAAGGTGGACGAATACTTTTTGGCAATATAGTATATATAACCTGATAGCCTTTTTGATTTGAGCAAAATGCCTTTCAGCTTCCGTAAGTGTCCTAGAGTGGAACGCCACTGGCTTTAGTTAGCACCCATGTTGCTGCATTAAAATGCTACCTAGCCCATAGCTACTGGCATCTGCACTGACAATACTGGGCTTTGTGAGGTCATAGAATGCAGGTGTCTGTGAGATTAAACTTAACATTTTAAAAGCCTCATGTTGTGCTGCACCCCACATCCAGACTGTATCGCTCTTAAGGAGGCCATTGAGTGGCTTTGTTACCTGTGCCAGGTTAGGAAGATGGGACCCAAGGTAGCGGACCATACCTAAAAATCATCATAGCCGGTGTGTGTCGGCTGATGGTGACTCCACAATAGCAGTCACCTTTGCTGGATCTGGGTGTTTCCCATTCTCACCAATGCAGTGGCCTAGATGGTGCAGCTGTGACTGTCTGTTTCTTGTCAGTTAATTTCAAGCCAACATTTCTCAAAATTTGTAGTGTTTTTTGCGGTCTTACTTCATGTTCTACTGTCTGGCCAAACACGTCAAAAAGATGTCAACTATATACACGTCTACTCCCTCACCACCTCTGAACAACAGTGAAATCTCACTGTGAAATATTTCTGGACCACTTGTTAATCTATCGAAAAAATACCTCCCTACAGGTATGATGAACGTTGTGAGTTTAGCTGTGTCTTTCTTGACTGGTATCTGCCAGAAACCACTGGCAGCATCCAAGAGTGAGAATACATGTACGTTAGCGAGCGTAAGCGGTAAGTCATCAATTGTAGGTAGGACATACCTCTCCCTTTTCACTCACGTTTAGTTAGTTGAGATCAATCCATACGCACATCCCCATTTTTCTTTGGCACTGGGACCATTGGGGCCCAACACTCAGTTGGCTCTTTGATCTCCACAATGACTCCACATCAGGCCATGTGATCTAGTTCACACTTGACCTTGCGTTACAGAGGGGCAGATGTAACCTTGACCCCCGAGACACAGCCAACAAGGAGGCAGCTAAGACCAGACGAGAAACCGAGTTTGTGGTCCTCCCCTTGAAGGTGAGATCTGATTGATGGGAATAGTGACCCTCAGACAGACATCGCCCCAGGATTGATCTGAGGCCCCAATATGCATGTTTCCTGCAATTCACATTAGTTTTCACAGCTGGTTGATTTCTTTATCGATGCACGAGCTGAGGAATCCACTACTAAGAGTTGTACTCCTTTTATTGTTTTATAAGACCACCATGCATGAAAAGGGTTTAACTGACCCTCAAGCGACAGGCACCATGCTGATGCCTCTGGGCTCCAACACTGGTGTGTGCCCCCTAGAGGGAAAACAAGCAACTGCAAGGGGTTCTATAGTGCTCCACAACTGCACGCGCTCCTACGACTCTGAAAGGCGAGGTGCGCGAGGAGCAGCCCGGACCCAGAGGGGCGTCAACCACAGCAGGTCCTGCGGTTCCAGCAGCGACACCCCTGCCTGCCACCCCGCGGCAGGGCGACGGGAGACGTTCATTCCTGTGTTTGTCCTGATTTCTAAAATATGGCCATTCAATTGATATTCTTATACACCAAATACATTAAATGCATCTAAAGGTCAGAAAAAATTAAAACATTTATTGGGTATAAATATATTATATATGCGCTACAGTTAAGTCTTACATACATAGGGTATTATCTGCAAAAAAAATCTATACCTTAAAAATTTATATGGCAGTTTTATATATAATGCATATGAAATTGTCTAACATTTACAATACTCAAATTATAATTCTTAAGAACCATACATCATGAAAATCTTGGAATGTTTTTCCTTTTGTTTTTAACTGTGAGATAAAAAAATACATTTGCACTTGGAAAATATTTGAATACAATTGTGGTTCTCTACAATTTATCTGGAATCACTTTAGGATTTGATCAATCTCCAAACCTTTGCCAAAACAAATACAAAACATAACAGAACACTCCCACAATACAAAAATACAAAATTGCATTTGGATCATAACATTTTCTTGTTAAAAAAAGGGGGGCGGGGGTCCTCACACCCATGTCTTGAAATATGATCATAACTATAAAGGCCAGTTTGCCAGTTTTACTGATATTTCTCAAACAACTGATAGTGTACTAATAATCAGGATTTGAATACACTTGCAATAAAGTTTTTTTCTGCACATTATATGATTACATGATCATGCTAAACCTGCTAATGCTTTGTTTAAAAAAGTGCTTTGTTTGTGTTAGTTGTCATACTATATCTATAAACTCTATATATAACTCCTCAGCAAAAATACTGGATAAATTCACTACGGTGATAAAGATGTCAGTAAAATAATCACTTGCTTCAAAACATAAGTTTCATTGTGTTGCTTTTCAGTGTGAAATAACATGAAACATTTCACCGCAAAGGGGTTGTACAAATAAATGGTACAATTTATGTATAAAAACAATCACAGATAAAGTTAACATTTCCTTTTCAAGAATTAGGATGCTCTAAAGATCACAAAGGATTTGTCACAGAACCCTTTAAATAAACAGGATGTTTAGAAGTAGACATGCCTCTGATTAGGCAAAAGGAAACTAAAGTAAGCTTCAGAACACTACGGCACACAGACAAGTGTCGCTCCACCTATCTGGAGCAAAACCACAAGCTGCTTAAACAGATGCTACAAATCACTAGGTATATGTAATGGCCGGGAGATTCAGTCTCGTAAAAGGAAAGGATGAGGCATTTGGTTAAAAGCAGAATGCTTTCTCAAGTAGATGTTATGTATGCCACATGTTCCCAATTACTGCAGAAAACTGCTGGCCTTGACTGTAAATCTCCAACACCTGTGCTCACAAACACACTCAAAATGAAACGACATCAAAAACATGCTACAAGAGGAAAAAAAATGTACATACCTACATTTCTCAATTTCTTAAAAATAAATAAATGACGATTGCACTGTAATTAGTATTTAAAGTACTGTTTGCAATACATAGTATAAATAAACCTACGTAGAATGATACCTTATTTTCCCATTAACTTTGGCAAAAGTATTTGAGCCAGTAAACGATTCTGCTTACAGATGCGTCAGAGCAAAGGCACAGCTAAGGCAATAAGAACCAATGAAATAACTTGTGTTAAAGGGTGAAGAACCAATGAAATAACTTGTGTTAAAGGGTGAAGAACCAATGAAATAACTTGTGTTAAAGGGTGAAGAACCAATGAAATAACTTGTGTTAAAGGGTGAAGGCAGATGATAAAAGAGGCTACAATTGTGACGACAGCAATAAAAAAAAGATATTTCTTTTTGGGTTGAGTGTTTTCTGCACCCTCAAGCAGAGTTTCATGTTCTTCACCAAGAGATAGTCCATGTCCCTGAGGTACAATTCGGGCGTCTCAATCAGGGGCAAAGGCCGGGGTTTACTCTGACCCCCCCCAAAAAAAAGACTCTTTGGATCAGTGAGATCTGCTGGTTTGTACCTTTACTTGACTACGCAGGCTCTGTGAATATCATGTCTTTCCCTGGCTGGTTTGGCATTAACTCTGCTCTGAGTGGGAGGGGCACCTGCTGCACTGATGACATGGCAAATAAAGCACCTTTAAACAATTCCAACAGGCTTTTTCCGTAGTGAGGTTGAAGAGGAACATCTGTCCCCAAGTGAGAGGTGCTGCTATAAAAATTATCCACAAGCTTTTTGGTGGCTACACGCTCATGAAAGTGTTTCACAGAGTGACCAAGAGAACACTTTTTTATTTTTTTACTTTGCCATCTGTTTCACAGTGACCCAGTGATTGTGGCACCACCTGTGTTCTGGGTGAGAAAGGACCTAGTGGATCACGCTTCCAGCTCGGATGGCAGCCAAAATGCTTAGACAACAGGTGGGGAAATCAAGTCACTGAGCACCAGGTACTTGGCCTCTGAGAGCCAAACAGCTACAGATAGCAGAGCATCAGCACTGGGAGCACAATGACATCACCACTGCAAGCCGTGCACCCCATCAAGCGGCTGTGTGCAGCAGCAAAGAGGGGACGGGGGGGTGGGTGTGTGTGTGTGTGTGTGTGTGTGCTTGAGCCTAATGTGTTTTGCATGTCGGTCAAGCTCTGAAACCCTCCTCTGCCACCACTACTGACCACAGATCCGAAAAGCACCATAGAACGTGAGTGATCACAAGCTCTAGAAAAGAGATCTACTTCAAATATCAAGGTCATTTATATTACATAACCTCTATAGAATCTTATACATTTTCATATACATGTGTGTGTGCATATATATTAGATAACTGGTTCCACTCTTTCTTAGGAAAATAAAACAGAATAGCAGCATCACTTAAAACCACACATGGACTGCAGCTAGCTTTGGACACTTAATGCAGGAGCCAATATTACAATTACGATGGGATTTCTAAATAGCACACAGACTGATAGCCAAAGAAAGAACAAGAGAATCATAAAAATACAACTGTTGGATATTATGTTTATCATATTAAAGCTACAATACCAGTAATTTGTATATATCTGTAAAATAGATTTGTAGAATAAAGCCTTAAAGAAAATAAAACACCAAAGGAAAAATAAACAATCAAGGTGAGGTGATCAAGGCAGAGAACAGAACTTTTTTTACACGGTGAACATGTGAGGGGGGAGGACGATGTCAAACCTGCATCATCCTGAATGCTAATGGGCTCCAATGTGTAAGGCCTGATCACACAAGCCTCCCTTCCTAAGGTGTGCAGCAAAGACTTTAGGCTTGTGTAGAGCAAACTCCATATGACTCAGCAGGGAGAGGGAGAGTGGCAGAAAGGAAGAAAGAAAAAGACACGGAGAGAGAGAGAGAGAGAAACAGACAAACTGAAAGAGAGAAGACTCTGAATGCACAATGTGTAGTGTCAGAGTTTTGATCCGTGTCTCCTGTTCACTTCATGAAGAAGTACTCCACCACGAAGGCCATGAAGAAGGAGATGGCGCCAAACGCTCCCACCAGCAGCGCGGAGACCCGCTCGTCCGTGGCAAACATGCCAACAGCCTTGCCCGTGGGGTGGGGGGGCATCTCGCCGGGCAGGGGAAGCTCCGCACGACGGAGGCTGAAGGGCGTGGGTGGGCTCAGTGCTCCACACAGCTCCTGCGTGGTGTCCAGGCAACGGCGACAAACATAGACACGGAAGCGGTAGTCTGTGTTCCACTGCAGGCCTGAGATATGGAACACTGTCCCCTCTCCCTTATACACCTACAGGGAGAGATTGGTATTGCTCAATACACATACATATATAGTCCAAATATAGCTGAGAATTTAATAGTTAAATGAAAGTTTTCTGGAGTCATTTTCTCCATGTGTCATAGTATAGTGTTTTTTATAGTATAGTGTTTTTCATAGTATAGTGTTTTTTGGGCCACACAGGCTTTTAAAATTAGATTATTGCCTGTTGTGGAGATGAGTACTTCCATCACTGTCATAGTTCTAGGATTAATGAAAAAGGTGCTGTTGTCAGCCCAATACTTCATATCCTGCAGATGCGTATGGGATAACAGCACATCGCACTGTTCCAGGGTCAGCACCCCACCAGGGCCTGAGAGAACAGGACTGCTGCTTCTCACTAAATGTAATCTGAGTGAAGTAGAAATACGTCTGTATTATTTAAAACCCAAATGGAAAGAAAAATGTTATGTTTTCAACAGAGCTCATATATTCTAATATTTCTTTTGTTATGGAACTGCAAACAAGATTGGATGTTCAGTTTGTCAAATTTGAGCAAATTAGCAACAGTACAGGATCAGACTTCACACACCTGTTGCCTCTTATTATATATATATATATATATATATATATATATATATATATATATATATATATATATATATATATATATATATATATGTTAAATTTGGTCAAAAAGGGATGAAGTAATTAAAACATTAAAATAAAAATGCAAATGCACGCATGGCATTTATTTTTCTATACATGTTCACAAATATCCTCCTAGAATGCAAAAGAAAATGACATGAAATGAAATTTTATTTCCCTTAGAGTCAAATGTAATAAATAAAAAAATATATATATATTTTAAAAAATCAAAATGTCATTTCATTTTCATAATCATATTTCATGAATGCAACTGAAATGAAATCATTTCAGATTGGTTTTGCCATTTTATTTAATTTAATGCAGTGAATGTAGAAACTAAAATCTAAATAATAATGAGGAGGAATTGAACACGGCTCCATCTGCTTCCTCTCCCTTCATGATTTCATCATCAAGTTGACCTGTATGTAATGATACATATCATATGATACAATGATAGTCTTCTGTCATTTCTCGTCCTCAATCATAATGGCAATGTCAATATTAAAATGACAGTAATTACTAAACAGTAATTACAGTTTTAGTAATTCATAGAGGTGTATTCAACTAAGGATTTTCATAGTCGAATCTGATTCGTCAGATTTTCCCTTTAGTTGAGTAATACGTAGTTGAATCAGGGTTTTTTTAAAGAGCACATTAAACGGGATCTCGTTCTCATTCATGACTTTTTCCACTTCAAAGTAAAAACCTAAAACACTCAGATAAATGAATAAACATGGTAGGTTGGCTTTATTCAGCTTTTATTTATTACTTATTTATTTTTTTATGAAACGTTAGAGAACATTAACCATCAGTGCGCATATCGAACTGGCACTGTGCAAAATGTCAAAAATATTTTAATTAAAATATGCCTGCCTGAAAATATAAAACAATTGCCACACAACAGCAAACAAATTATAAGGAAAGGTTCAAGTAACAGGGTTTAAAAAGCAAACAACAACAAAAAATCTTTATAGGCCTACTTGCAGAGACGCACCACGACGAGACGACTAGTCATGGGATTTTCGGCTCTATTTTGAGATGCGGCTCTAATGGCTCTTCTTACTGTGGAGAGCCGGCTCTTTTCGGCTCTCAAACGGCTCCCCATATATATTTTTTTACATTATTAATTAATAGCTTAAACCTAATTTTATAACATTTTGTTTCATTATTGACATTGTTAAGCACTTGTGATGAGTAAAAATGCTGCATAACAATGCTTTATAAATAAAACTTTTATTATAACCAATTATTAAATTATCACAAAATAGAACGCAATACAGCTTGGCCAATTGCCTGCCGTTTCCACAAAAAAAGTGGAGATAACTTTTTTTTTCAGTGTTTTCCCACCACATTATTAACTGAAAGCTGCGTTTGATTGGTCAGATGTGTGGAGCACACGCTTGACATGCGGGCAGTGGAGACATTCTGTGTAGTGTTGTCCGAAACGATATGTGGTAGTATAAAGAAACACCCCTCAAAAACAGGGGAAGGAACATTTACCTGACGAAAATTAATGTTGCATTGTGTTCCAGGTTTGAAAAGTGCTAAAGTAGGCTAAAGTACTTGAAAATGTTTGAAAATGTAACTATAATTTGTTTCACAACAAATAGCTGTCTGACTGAATCGATGTGATAAAAAATCGAATTATTTCGAATAATTTCGAGTATATGTATAAATATTTAACCACTGGCAGAAGCAGAACAATATGCGCAAGGAGAGGGAGAGACAGCGAGGCACCGAAGGACAAATAAAAACGATGTTGGAAAAAAACTGTGGCGCTTGCAGTGTATATAAAGTGTATATATCAAATGGTCTCAGGATGAAAGAGTTGTTTTAGGAACTCTCAAGACAAATTGCTGTTTTATAATGAGCAAGATTCTGTGTAGTCTGAGGTAATTAAGCATGTATATAAATGAACAGCAACATAAGAAGAATGAGAACTTCTACAACTGAATGGATCAATCTGGCTTGAAGAGGGAATTCAAAGGAATCTGTGTGTAATGAGCTATCTGCCATAAAAACTCACCCTGCAGACAAAGAGATGTACTGGATGCTCAGCACCAGAATACGTGTTATTTCCAAAGACAAATGCAGAAGTTGTCACGAGATACACCGTGTACGCCCGAGTTAAGGGTTTGAGCAGTGGGGAACTGTCAGGTCCCTCTACGCCCTCTCAGAGGGCCTAAAAATATTCCTAAAACATAAATATATATAATTTATCCAAAACAATTACAAAAATATAAGCAAATAAATTATTCACCCGTGTCTATTCAATCTGTGCTGGAAGGTGAGGGGTTAAGTGGAAGCCTGTGAGCCTGTGTCTCCCACTATCAGGACTGTGATGCCCGCTGTTCGTTTACAGAGGGCCTGGCAGTTATAATTCAGTGCAATACCAGTTTCAAATGACAGTAAAATTGACCAATCATATCTTCCGTCTTAATGGGCGGGCCTAACTGTTGATGATTTCTGCCCGCTGTGGCAACGCTAGCTGGCGTTAGCGTACCACCTCTAGCTAGTTTCGATTAATTCCTAAGTGACTAGCAAGTGTTTTTGCAGCGTACCGCTGTGCTCTAATTCCAAACAAAAACAGCCTTATTTGAGTTTCCACTCGTTCCCAGCTGACGAGGAACTAAGAAAGAAGTGGTTGATGGCCATTAGAAGGAGTGAGGGGCCGAATTTCCAGGTTATTAGGAACAGCACGCACGTGTGTAGCGCACATTTTGAGCCGCAAGACATCTACGTTACGGCAAAGGGCAAAACGTGGCTGAAGAAAGGTGCTATACCGCGTCGTTTCAGCTGGACTCGGCCAGCGAGGCAGTCTGTGTACAGCAGAGTGAAATCCCGCCTAGAGGCTTTCCGTGCACATCCTATGTACAAGTCTGTCTGGGCTTTGGGTCTAGAGCACACACACACACACACTATGCTAGGATACCATAATCGGACACAATTTTGTATGCTATAATACTAGAAATGGGAATAATCCCCAACCTCTTGGAATGTTTTGTACAAATATGCGTGCCTTCAGGTCAGATTCGTTGTGTTAAGCTAGGTTTATACTTTCGCGAGTGACCGTAGCACGCGCGTCTGCACGAACCGCTTGTCCGAAACGATATGTGGTAGTATAAAGAAACACCCCTCAACAGGGGAAGAAACAATTACCTGACCAATTTTAATGTTGCTTTGTTTCAGGTTTGAAAAGTGCTGGAATTTAGATTAAAGTGCTTGAAAATGCTTTGACCTCTAGCTTGTGTGGTGTCTCACTTTTTTTTTAAGGACCGGTAGCACCGAGCCATTACACGGATCTCCTTATCCACAACATTGGACACTGAACACACAAAATCATAAGACAATAATGCAGGCACTTATAATAGTACAATAAAACACATGCTTTATTTAAAAATAAGATAAACAGTTTGATGAAGGCATAAATGATAGAATGTTGAGTGAGCACGGAGCTAAGACACTAGCTAGGCATGCTAGCTAGTTAACTTGGCTAAACTAAACTACAGAACTGGATCCATTTACCTTCATAATCAAAAATAAACTGCTCGAAAAAAAACTTGTATCCTTTATCGAGTTTCACTCGTTTGGTCCTCGATAGCTCCTCGACGGTTCTGGCAACATCGTCCTGCCTAAAGCGCGGAAGGTCAGCCAAAGATGCAGAGTAATAAAACGCATCCATTCTCGTAGCGGTGCTGCTAACCGGAAATAGGTTTACACATCACCTCGCCCGGAACTTGACCCCTCCTCCTTGCGTGAAAAAGGCTTATTCAGCGCAATACCAGTTTCAAATGACAGCAAAATTGACCAATCATATCTTCCCTCTTAGTGGGCGGGCTTAACTGTATGATAATTTCCGCCCGCTGTGGCGACGCTAGATCCTGTATGTCTTCCTATCCGTTTTGCCTTTATTTTTGGGAAGGGATTTATTTTGCTGCAGCGTTTTTTGCCAGTTACTTCTGCTGGTGTCCTTGGTTTCGTTTTCGCGTTGCATTTATCCGCGCTGTTTTTTAGTTACTGTTGTTTTGTTTCTTCCTCCCGTCTCACTACGGTTGAGTGTTATTTTTCACACGTTGTATTTTCCGCATTGGTTTTTTGTTTCTATTTACTCCGTGCCCTCACGGATTTGCTTTCTATTCTCTTGCGCGTTGAGTCTCCCGTGTTGTTTTGTTCGTTCGTTCTGGGTCGCTGTGCGCGTTTCCCTCTCGCTAATACATGTGACGAGTGTCAAACGTCTTGCTCTTGCGAGCCCAGAACACCCGGCACTTGGGTCCATCCTTCTCTATATTAACGCTCCCGTGCTCACCGCGTTACACACGCCTTGCACACGAGCTACATTGTGTCCAGTTCGGTCTTCCCCGGCATTCGGTAAAAACCAAAATGAACCCATATTTTTGCCTTAAATGAAGACCGGACAGGTTGAATATCTCTTTCCTCCATGTGTTTTGAACCTTTTCCGCGCATGAGTGTATTCCAGAACATGCTGCGTAAAGTCTCGCGTAATTTTGTAATTACGTAACGCGAGACTTCACCACGACTTAGAATCGATTTTGGGACATTTAAAATCGATTCTGAATCGTAGTAAATGAGAATCGATTTTTGATATATGAATTGATTTTTTGGCACACCTCTAATATATATATATATATATATATATATATATATATATATATATATATATATATATATATATATATATATATATATATATATATATATAGGGGAGACCGGGGATGGTTGTAACACTTTTTGCTTCAGCACCCGTAACTCACCCGTAACTCACTGAATTTTAGAGCTAGACTTCTCAAACCTTTACACAAAGTACACCCATTTGTTTAATACAAATGGCACCAATTCAAACTTCAATTGATATATCACAGCGGGGTAGGTTGTAACACATGCTGGGGTAAGTTGTAACAATTAGACAAAAGAAGCAAAAACAGAGGCCACACCATGCAAAATGCTTCAAAAATATATTTTTTAAATAAAATAACAATCCAGAACAATGTATCTCTCTCTGTGACTGACCATAACTCATATGCACTTTCTGTTTTACTCAGAAGTGTGTGTGTGGGTGTGTAAATTAGTGTACTAGAACAAACTTATTTAACAATATGTATGCTTAATGAACACTAATACAATGTACCTGTGTAAAGAACATGTAGGTCAAATAATAACCAACGTCAATGTGTGTGTGTGTTTCATGGCAGATTCCATGTGCCTTTGCAATTGATCTGACTGACTTGCCCTTATTTGTGACCTCATCAGATGCTTCTTTTAAAAACATTTGCAAGCACAACTCTGTCAGTCTTTAAAAGTCTTAAAATTATAAAAAATCAATAAAGTTTCCATAGTTGTATGTAAGGGGATGGATGTAACACGTTTTAAAGCTGTGTTACAACCATCCTCACCCCTGTCAGCCAGTGTTTAACTAGCTGTATTAGCAAGGTGATTTGAAATTAACAGGGAAAAAATGCATCACAATTTACCTGAGAAACTACAGTTTAATGTAATATAATTCATATGGTTTTATCTGCAATAGTATAAGTACTAAACAAAATATAGTCTTGATTCATAAATTTACTTTCTCACCTCAAAATCAGTTTTTTCGCGATGGAATCTGCATGTGCCTGTTTACAGCCTTGATATTCACCATGTGGGATCATGGAGGAATTGGGTAAATACTGAAATGATCATATGACTCCTATATTATCCGTGATGGGTGGAACTGATGGTGTCACAACTCTCCCCATGTTACAACCATACCCGTTCTCCCATATATATATATATATATATATATATATATATATATATATATATATATATATATATATATATATATATATACTCCTATATTATATTTAGGGGTGACCTGCAATAGTCGCTGATTCGACTATAGTCGACTATACCCCCTAGTCGACTATGAACGTCATAGTCGAATGTACCATTCTAACTGCATGGTGGTGCCCAAGGATGCAGCTAAGCATTAGTTGTTACATGAAATGTCTTTGTTTTCGTTATATATAGCCTTTTGTCAAATAAAATCATCCTAATTTCTGTTAATAAATATTTTAAAATGATGTTTGCGCATTAACAAAAGGCATCTTACTTACTACACATTAATAAATCACACCCTGCAGTTGCACAATCCAAACGAGCGGAGCTGAACACGCCACAGAATACGCAGCATCTACCGAGATTAATGGCTACTAAAAAACTTCAAAAGTTTGAAAAAGATAAAGATGAATCAAACAAAGTAAAGTGCAAGTTATGTCATCAACTTCTTTCATTTCGCACGACAACAACCAACATGGCATACCATTTAAAACAGTTCAACGGTTTGTCGTTTCGGTCGTGTCATCTCGTCTCGTCGCGGTGCGTCTTGGCAAGTAGCCTATAAACATTTTTTGTTGTTTGCTTTTAAACCCCGTTACTTGAACCTTTCCTTATATTTTTTGCTGTTGTGTGTCAATGTTTTTATATTTTTAGGCAGGCATATTTTATTTTAAATATTTTTGACATTTTAGTGTCTGACAGTTCGATATGCAATGCGCACTGACGGTTAATGTTCTCTAACGTTTCATAAAAAATAAGTGAATAAATAAAAGCTGAATAAAGCCAACCTACCGTATGTATTCATTTATCTGAGTGTTTTAGGTTTTTACTTTGAAGAGGAAAAAAGTCCTGAATGAGAACGGGATCCCGTTTAAGATGCTCTAAATAAAAAATAAAAATAAACCCGATTCGACTATTAGTCGACTAAAGGGAAAAGCTGACGAATCAGATTCGACTATGAAAATCCTTAGTTGAATACACCCCTAATATATATATATATATATATATATATATATATATATATATATATATATATATATATATATATATATATATATATATATATACACACACATACACTACCGTTCAAAAGTTTGGGGTCACCTAGACAATTTTGTGTTTTCCCTGAAATCTCATACTTTTATTTATCAAATGAGTTGCAAAATGAATAGAAATATAGTCCATTGACAAGGTAGAAATAATGTTTTTTTTTATTTGAAATAATTTTCTACTTTAAACTTTGCTTTCATCAAAGAATGCTCCCTTAGCAGCAATTACAGCATTGCAGACCTTTGGCATTCTAGCTGTTAATTTGCTGAGGTAATCTGGAGAAATTTCACCCCATGCTTCCAGAAGCCGCTCCCACAAGTTTGATTGGGTTAATGGGCACTTTTTTCGTACCATACGGTCAAGCTGCTCCCCACAACAGCTCAATGGGGTTGAGATCTGGTGACTGCGCTGGCCACTCCATTACCGATAAAACACCAGCTGCCTGCTTATTCTTTAGTTTGTGCATAATTTGGAGGTGTGCTTTGGGTCATTGTCCTGTTGCAGGATGAAATTGGCTCCAATCAAGCGCTGTCCACAGGGTATGGCATGGTGTTGCAAAATGGAGTGATAGCCTTCCTTATTCAAAATCCCTTTTACCTTGTTCAAATCTCCCACTTTACCAGCACCAAAGCAACCCCAGACCATCACATTACCTCCACCATGTTTGACAGATGGTGTCAGGCACTCATCCAGCATCTTTTCAGTTGTTCTGCGTCTCACAAATGTTCTTCTGTGTGATCCAAACACCTCAAACTTTGATTCATCTGTCCATAACACTTTTTCCAATCTTCCTCTGTCCAATGTCTGTGTTCTTTTGCCCATATTAATCTTTTTCTTTTATTAGCCAGATATGGCTTTTTCTTTGCCACTCTGCCCTGAAGGCCAGTATCCCAGAGTCGCCTCTTCACTGTAGACGTTGACACTGGCGTTTTGCGGGTACTATTTAATGAAGCTGCCAGTTGAGGAACTGGTCAGTTTTATAGCTTCTCTAATCAGCAAAACTGTTTTCAGCTGTGCTAACCTACTTGCACAAGGGTTTTCAAGGGTTTTCTAAATATCCAATAGCCTCCTTACAGAGTTAGCAAACACAATGTACCATTAGAACACTGGAGTGATGGTTGTTGGAAATGGGTCTCCATACATCTATGTAGATATTGCATTAAAAACCAGATGTTTACAGCTAGAATAGTCATTTACCACATTAATAATGTATAGAGTGTATTTTTGATGCATTTAATGTTAGCTAAATTGAAAAAAAAACTGCTTTTCTTTCAAAAATAAGAACATTTCTAAGTGACCCCAAATTTTTGACCGGTAGTGTATATATGATACCAAATTAGTGATTATTAGTGACATAAAAAGCCCCAAGCAGCAGCAACTTTTTGTCTCCTAATGAACTGGATCAAACACAATCTATTTGAACTTCAAGGTGTCTTTCAGTGTCCCAACACAAGGAAAATGTTTATGCAACTAATGCATTACATTTTAAAAAGATCAAGATTGACAGGTTACTTCCACTTAGCCTGGCTCGGTGAGGGCGCATTATGAGGCCTCTATGACTGAACATCCTCTACTGGTGCACTGGTGGCAAGTTAATACCAAGCTAACTGGGTAAACATTAGGTTTATACTTGACGCGTCACGACCGGCGCGAGGGTCCGCGCGCCGAAAATTTTACGTCAGCGGGAAGTGAAAAGCAGATAGGCTGTATGAAACACAAATGACCATTACAAATAAAAGATTTTTCACGAGTCTCAAATCACAAGTCTAAGTTGAGTCTGAAGTCACTGTACAGTCCCTGACATAAGTTCTGTTGCTTATCCATGTTGTGGAAACAAAAGCTTATAACCTGACTTTAAATTCATCGATAGGTTTTAGAAATGACTCATATGAAAGCTGAAACCCTCCCAAATGAGATTTAATTTATGAAAATAAATTTGCTTTACTGCAGAAATATTGATCATTTAATGAACACAGAAAGGTCAGATTTGCACCTTCAGAAAGTAAGGTGAAAATCAAAAATAATTCACTTCATATTAGGGGTGGGCATAGATTTATTTTTTAATCTAGATTAATTTCACTGAAATCTTGAAATTCATCTAGATTAATCTATATTAAAATGGCTCATATGCGTGCTACCCAAGTAATGACTAAAAGTCAGTTTTTGAGATAGGGTTTCTTAATACAGAGGGTGCATTAGACCAGGGGCTCATCTCCTGTTTCCAAAATGCATCAATGACTGCTTTAGGAAGCTGTTCTACTTTGATACTTGAAGAAAAAAAATATGCTCAATAAAATGTAGGCTACTCGTGTTCAACGGTTTATTCAGTTAAACATGAATTTGTAAGCCTACATACTGTACATTAAAAGGGTTGATAACATGTTTATTCAGCTAAACATGATATTTGAAATGTAAGCCAACATTTAGTACATTTAACCTCACGGACGTAATTTGGGGGGGGACGTTTTTAAAAGCCGGTTTTGGTCCTCTGCAGTTTTAACGGTTAAGAAGAAATATTTAAATAGCGACGAATCTAGCGCTAGGACCATGCAGAAAACGACCGCTCCGAGCTCCGCTCCGGTAACACTTTACGCTCCTAATATGAATTTTCCATGAAGCAAACCTGGCAACTTCGTGACTGCATCCATGGAAACACACGTACGATTTGTAATTCACAGGTTTGGAAACACGTTCTCGCCCCTACTGTGCAATTTGGTTAGGAATACAGCCAAGCTAAACTATCAAGGTGAAAGTCATCATAGTTTGTTTACCCATTTTGACCCAGTTCCCAACCCAACTTTAAGAATAGATTAACGGCGATAATTTTTATATCGCCCGATAAGAGTATCAAATTAACGAACGCCGTTAACGGCCCACCACTACTTCATATACAAATAAATGCTTCATAACACTGGTGAATGACGTTGTGGTGCTTTTAGAGCCAGAGGTGTCAATTCCAGGTTCAGAAAGTAAAAGTCCTCACCAGGATTTTGCTCAAGCTTGCTAGATTTTCTAATTAGTGCAATCCAGCAATTGATGCCTCTGATTAGAACCATATTTAATATTTTGTGTGACTTCCATGAGCTTGAAGGACCACATCCATGCGGTTCGACAATGATTCATACAATTTATTGATGAAGTCATCAGGAATAGCAAAGAATGCAGTCTTACATGCCTCCCAGCGTTCATCTTTGGTTTTGTCTTCCAAACTTCCTCTTTCATCCTACCCCAAACATGCTCAGTGATGTTCATGTCTAGTGACTGGGCTGGCCAGTCCTGGAGCACCTTGATCTTCTTCGCCGTTTTATGATTGGGAATGTAAGATGTAGCTAATACTTCTTGATATTTTAGGCTGTTGATATTGCCTTCCACCTTGCAAATGTTTTGCACACCCCCATACTGTATGTAACCCCAGACCATGATCTTTCCACCACCAAACTTGACTGTTTTCTGGGTGAATCTTGGATCCGTACGGGCTCCAGTAGGTCTCCTGCAGTATTTGCAGCAACTGTGGTGTAATTCAACTGAAGATTCATCTGAGAAATCCACCTTCCTCCACTTTTCCACCTTCTGCCACTTTTCCAGCGTCCATCCATTTAGCAGGCTGTGGGCCTTGGCAAATGCAAATGGTTTTTTACCTGCCTTTTGTTTAGTGCTGGCTTCTGGACACTGATCCAACCATGGAGGCCATTTCGAGACAGAATCCTACAAACTGTTCTAGGGTTTCAGCTTTCATATGAGTCATTTCTAAAACCAATCGATGAATTTAAAGTCAGGTTATAAGTTTTTGTTTCCACAACATGGATAAGCGACAGAACTTATGTCAGGGACTGTATATGCGACTTAAGTGCGACTCGAGTACGAGTCCCAAACTAGAGTCCCCATCTCTGATTCCAGCTTAACCTAAACAAGCATATAGAGAAGATGGTCTCGGATGTTTGTGTTCCTCCACATTAAGAGTGAGCAGCATGTACTGTCTGTGCACCACAATCTTTCCCATTCCATGTTACAAACTTTAAAAGTTACAGCATTGTGCTTTCCTTTCAGAAGCAGAAATCATTCCAGTGGTTCCTGCTGCGTACAGTACATTGGGATTACAGAGTTTCAGAGGGTCACTGCTCAAATGTCTCTTAAATATCAATGGAATTAGGGCTGCAGAACTTGGACAAAATATTATATTGCTACATATGACTGAAATATGTTACTGAATCTTTGTTTTCCTGTATAGTAAAATAATTGCCTGACTTGTTTTAACCAAAATTATATGTTTTTTTTGTGACACGATTATCCTGAATGTACAAGTATCACATAAATTTTGATTAATCAAAACACCCGAAATGCAGAGACATCTGATCAGAAACATCTGGGGTTGACCGGAATGCTCACAAAACACCATAATTAGTTAGTGTGCTCATTTACATACTGTGACCCTCTGGGATATAATTTTAATTTATTTTTGCACACTCTGCAGATGCTGTGATGCACAGATAAGACTAGTACTGCAAAGGTCAATATTGTAACAATTAACAAATGATGGCTCACACAACCCTGTGTGGATTAGAATCTTGGCTGTGCTTTGGTAAGAGCATTCATCTGGTGTTTCCATAAGTTTGGGTTTGAGGTCAAGCGGAAACAATATTTGAATATCCCTGTCATTTTGAATAGAATGACTGAGAACAAGAGTAAAATGCCACTTGGGAATTTAATCACAATGCAACAGATTTCTCTGCCTGATGCATTTTAATGTTCTTTCCATGTTCCACCTTTTAAAGTTTCTAATCTCAAAAATGCTTATTGGACAGGGCTCTGGAAGACACAAATTGTCACAAATGACAAGATCATATAACAATTACCAGAAAATTTGACCTGTGTGTTCTAATCTCAAGATGCTCTTGTAGATGTGGGTGGAGGAATGAGAACGGGATTACTCCACCCTGCAGTCACTTTCACACCAGACATTTAAAATTACACTGAAACTTACCAATACACCAATTCTGTGAACAATCCTAGAGGAATAATATAACATTACCAACGGTGCTAATGTGCATAGACACTGGCCATGGAGATTTAGAAAATAGCTGTAGCTCACCTGTTTGTATTCAGACTCCCTCCCAATCAGCACCTGTAGCACATAGCTGATGGGGTCTCCTCTCATTGGTGGAACACTGTCCCAGGTGACTTCACACACCCCGCCCTCCAGCTGCACCGCACGGGGGGCTGCACAGGGCAAGAGACACTCAGACACAAGCCCTGCACATTTAAAAGCATAGCCGCTTGCCATTGGAGAGAGGACGTTCTGACTGCGAAGGGTCGAGTGGAGGTACCTTTGAGCGCAGGGGGGACAGACTTGGTGGTGCAGAAGGTGTGTGTGGTGGAGAATGCGCCCTCACCAGCGCCACCCACTGCCTGGATGCGGAAGGTGTAGCTGCTGGACTCCACCAGACGCTGCACCTTGTATGTGTGACTAGGGCCTCTGTAGACTGTGATGAACCTAAAAGCAAAGCTAGACATGAATATACAGCATCACGGAGGATGTGATCATCACACCATGTCTAAACCCTACAAAACAAACATTGTACATTTTTATTTCTCATTTTGGTGGCTAGCAAAAAAACCTGAATCATGTCATGTAAAAACAATATTATTCTCTACAATGAAACAAATTAATAGATTTATTGGCAATGCAAGCAGTTTATACTGCGCTGGCACAAACTCTCTTCACCCGTGTCAAACGCACACACGGCCCTCACACGTGTGGCTATGCTCCACACACGGCCCTCACACGTGTGGCTATGCTCCACACACGGCCCTCACACGTGTGGCTATGCTCCACACACGGCCCTCACACGTGTGGCTATGCTCCACACACAGCCCTCACACGTGTGGTTATGCTCCTGGGTCAAAGCTGCGCTGGCCTGACAGACCCAGCACGAATGCTGGAAATGGATGAACACAATGAGAGCCAGAAACATGGAACCCAAAACACATCAAAACCCGCATACATTGGCCATCACATCAAGACCCGCTTACATTAGCCATCACATCAAGACCCGCATACATTAGCCATCACATCAAGACCCGCATACATTAGCCATCACATCAAGACCCGCTTACATTAGCCATCACATCAAGACCCGCTTACATTAGCCATCACATCAAGACCCGCTTGCATTAGCCATCACATCAAGACCCGCTTACATTAGCCATCACATCCCATACCCAAAGCTGAGAGCATCACAGAATGTACAATTGATAAGAGGGTGATGTCTTGGCTGATGAGGAAAAAGAGCAACAGGTTATAATAATGCTGCTCTTACCAACACTGCCAATACAAATGACATTCGGTCATGCCAATTTAACGGTCATGTACTGCCAAACACAAAATTAAATATGTTTTAGCCTGAAAATTACAGATGCTGCAATTATATGTTTTATTAAAACAAACCACTTCTCCCCGAATTCCTCTGTGACTGTAGAGTTTGGCGTCAGGAAGCATCTTTCACAGATCCTTACAGCTGCTTGATGGTAACTATGGCCATGGCACCAATAATGAGACTTTGGGTATAATTGTAGCTTATTTCTGAGGCTTGCTAGCTTGAGTTCATCCCTTAATTAACTGTGATTAAATTCCGGAATCACTTATTGTTACCGCATTAAAATCTGGAAACGTGATGTGTACCACATGCCCATGTATCACAAATGAGTGATCGGACAAAAACAAATACAATTATTGTTCCGAAATTACAAAAAGCTATTTCATGATTCTCATCAACAATACTGCAAAACGTCTTTGAAAGCCGTTGTTTACAGTCACATTCAAAGATCACACCTTCAGTACCTGTGTATGATATACTGTGCAGTACTCAACTGTATGTGCAAACTGCAAAATCATAATCAGGTCAGATCAGATACTTGCCAGTGGCATCTATTTTCTGTATGTAGATATTTTAATAAGAAAAGTACACTAGTTTATAAAAGACAGGCTTCAAGAACATTAATGTAATGAAAAAGAAAATGTACTTGCAGAATGCTAGCTGGGCCCTGCTGACAGACCATGATCACACGCGCTAGCGGTAATGAAGCATTTCTTCACAATGGCCCAAATGGCTGTTTGAGGGTTTGCTAACCTGTCCTTACCCTTTGGAGTAGAGGCTGACAGGAATGATGAGAGAATTAAGGCAGTTCTAACATAGAAGGTTTTCTGGCAGCACAGGCAGGGGACTAATTATCCTCACATTAGATGCCCATCTGTCTGCTCCTGTGCCCACTTGACAAAGGTGCCAACATGCTAATGCTGCCAAGAAAGACAACTAGCAGTTTCAATTAAATAAAGCAGGTTCACCATTATGCCCTCAGTATAACATGACACACACACACACACACACACATATGCACACACGCACACACGCATATTAAACACGCATACACGCGCGCACACACAGACAAACTCAGATGTTTCAAAGTAAGTGGCCCACACCAGTGTTTTCTTTAGAGCTCTGTGCACTGGGAGCAGGACAGAGATCCTCACCTGCTGGTCTTGTCCTCCATCTGCAGGTTGAAGAGCATCTCCTCACCCAGGAGCCTCACACTGCTGCTGCTCTCCCCCCACTTCAGCCTGAGGCTCTGGGGCCCTGCAGCACTGCACTCCAGGTGCGGAGGTGCGGGGGGCAGAGGCTTGGTGCGGGCCAGCAGGGGGGGGCTCAACGGGCCGGGCCCCACACCATTCACCGCCTGGATCTGCACGCTAACACAGCACATAGCACCTGCTCACAATGCATTCATGACAACTGCTACATGTTCACAACACTCAAATTCGAATGGTATGAGAAACCTTTCTCTCAGATGTAATGACAAAAAGCCTCTTGACTTGAACTCTTCAACAGATTGATGATGGCAGTCTGATTAGATCCTTTTGCAGTACACATTCATTTTAGACATGCTGTCTGAAGCATTGTAAGAAAAAGGCTCATCATGCAGACAGCTGTCTAGTGTAGTTACTACACCTGAAACTATGAGAAGTAGACTTCCACACACAGTACATTATAGTGGAGATAAATATCACCGCACACTTCAGATAGCAGCACTTGTAGCTGTGGTTCAAGCAGCTTTAAAGAGTGTAATACAGGACAGAGTGGATTTCATTGTGTGTGAAAAAGCAACATGTTCACATTGGAGAACGCTCCCCACCGGCAGACAGGCCATAATTACAGATCTGGTGTTTTGTGAGTAAATGTCTGCAATATGAAATGATTTCCCTATGGGAGGAAAAGCAAAACAACCTCGACAGGCTGAGTGAGGTGAATCAAACCCCAGGGTGTTTACGTTTGACATGGCACTTTATGCTAATGAAAACCATCACTCATTCCTCATTCAACATGCACCACAGTCTCTTTTGTCAGTATTCTAATATTCACTCACTCGTCCTTAGCTTTTTCCATATCGATAAATAGTGATTTTCATTAGTATGCCATGATCCTTTCTAAGTGAGAGGTGACAATGGGAATGGGAGGTCTAGATTATAATGGAGATGGGAGGTCTAGATTATAATGGGAATGGGAGGTCTACATTATAATGGGAACAGGAGGTCTACATTAGTATGGGAACGGGAGGTCTACATTAGTATGGGGTGGGGGGTCTACTATTGAATGGGGTGGGGGGTCTACATTAGAATGGGGATGGGAGGTCTACATTAGAATGGGGTTGGGGGTCTACATTAGAATGGGGTGGGGGGTCTACATTAGAATGGGGATGGGGGTCTACATTAGAATGGGGATGGGAGGTCTACATTAGAATGGGGATGGGGGGTCTACATTAGTATGGGAACGGGAGGTCTACATTAGAATGGGAACGGGAGGTCTACATTAGAATGGGGATGGGGGTCTACATTAGAATGGGGTGGGGGGTCTACATTAGAATGGGGTGGGGGGTCTACATTAGAATGGGGTGGGGGGTCTACATTAGAATGTGGATGGGGGTCTACATTAGAATGGGGTGGGGGGTCTACATTAGAATGGGGTGGGGGGTCTACATTAGAATGTGGATGGGGGTCTACATTAGAATGTGGATGGGGGTCTACATTAGAATGGGGTGGGGGGTCTACATTAGAATGGGGTGGGGGGTCTACATTAGAATGTGGATGGGGGTCTACATTAGAATGTGGATGGGGGTCTACATTAGAATGGGGTGGGGGTCTACATTAGAATGGGGTGGGGGTCTACATTAGAATGGGGTGGGGGGTCTACATTAGAATGTGGATGTCTACAGCTGTAACATTTAGGCAGGATGCCAAAGCAGGAGATTATATATTTAATAATAAAGACAACCAACAGAAAGGCAACAATAGCCCTATCCGGACGGGATTAGTTTCTCAGGGGGTCCTGGGGTAATTTTCTCTTTTACAGGGGGTCCTCTGTGATTTTAATCCCGTCCGGAACGAGCATGTCCGTGTTTTTCTCAGACGTCCTCAGAGAAAATTACAGCCGGAATTACCTACTGTTTTTCGCTGTACTCCGTGGTCGTCTGGTAATTTTAGTCCCGTCCGGATCCACATGTCTGAGTTTATACATGCAGACATCACCTCGCGTTTAATAAAACAGCTATATGTCCACTGCCACGCACCGTAGTTACACGTTGGGCGCGCGTTTTCACGGAGATCCACGTAAAGACAGCGGCGAGCGAAAATGGATTTACTGGATTTTTTAATGGATTTATTTTATTTTATTTAACGGATTTATTTAGCTATTTACATTAATTAGCGATTTTTTATAATGTGTTTTCTGTATTGGTTTAACAAAATAGCTTAACTTAAACGGAGATCTTAAATGCTGAACTGAACAGTAGTAAAGTTAAAAGTTAAAAAGGAATCATCAGAGTTGGCAGTGTGACATTATTAAACATGCTATCACGTGACAAGGCGATGTCATGTGACCGAGAAAGCCAAAAACTCACGGGTCCTCCTGTTTTTTCAATTGCTGTCCGGATGCAAGAGTTTTATCACTGAGTACAAGGGTGAAATATTTTTCACAGATGTCCCCCTGAAAAACTAATCCCGTCCGGATAGGGCTAATGACACTAACTTCAAAAAACGCAACACCTAACCATACATCAGATAACAAATAGACATTGCTACCAAATAACGTTACATGAAGGGAAACTAAAACAGAGATATGTACAAAAAACTACGTACACAAAAAGATCAAAACAGACACAGAGCTAAGTACTAGATCAGGGGTCAAAAATACTTGTAGTGGAAATAACCATGACATGTAATACTCCACAACATGTAGGAGTAAACACAGGATATAATACTAACACAGGTGAAAATAATTACACAAGGCAGAGACTGAAACAAGGGGCATGAAAAAACTTTGTGTGTAAATCAGTGTCTCAGTACCCTCATGACTGTGGTGATCTCCAGGCCCCTCCCTTTAGTTATGCTGCTATAGTCATCCTGCCAGAGCCACATGCTAAATCACTGGCACGTGTGCTATATATATATATATGGATGTTTAAATTAATGTTTACATACTAAACCTGTATTTTATATTCTGGTTACATGCTTCTACCAAAAACTGGCTTGGGTTGGATGTACTGATGCCGGGGTTGGATGTGCCATTGCCACAAGAGGACGTGCTGATGCTCCTACCTGAGGCTCACCATCTACACTGAAGGAACTGTGACTACTTGGCCTGGAATTAGAACTATAACTATAGAACTACATTTGGATTATAAATACAGACTTGTGCCTGCAGGCCACCCAATGGAGGATGGGTTCCCTTTTGAGTCTTGGTCCTGAGATCAATCGAAATAATAAAAAATTCAAAACTAAAACTGGTATAGGCCAGTGACAGGTGTGGAATCTCACAATTGTTTTAATAGATAGAACAATGGGTGTGGAGAGCTGATTGATTATGGATGATGACAGCTACATCTTTGATGTGATGTACTCAGACTTAGAAAGGCTGTAGTGATCAGGGCTTTTTGCCAAACGTGAAACAAGCTCTCTGTTCCTCTGTAATTCTCTACCTTCATGACCTTCTTTCTGAGAAAAGACTATCATCCCAGGAGAAACTCAGCAGGGCAGTATGATAATGAAATAGCCAAATAACACCACGAAAGAAGAACCAACTAGTGGGAAAGATGCATCTTCTGAAGAAATAGCAAAACTATTACAAAAATGAAAAGAATGAACAGCAAGAATTGAAGTGCTCTTTAAAAACGAGCCCCTGAACACTGGATGAAATAGAGCCAAAATAAAAATAATGAGTGAAGTGTATATTTTGGAGAGGCTTCTGAGAGGGTGAAAGCACCATTCCAACTGCATGATTCTCTGGCTGACATTTAGCTGAAAACACAGTACACTCTAACCTTTTGCAAGATTGTGAGGCTGTAATGACAGCAGACATAATCAATCGATCTAAAACCCATCAAACTGCCCATGTTACTTTGCCTAGCACAAGCCCTGGCTATGCACGTCTCACTGACCCTCTCAGATTGATCTGTGCTTGAAGAAATGTCTGATGTGTACCAGCAGATCAACCCACAAAGCAGAACCCTCCCAACTGTGAGGGACTAACACACCAGAATGGTTCTGAAGTTCTGAAGGTTTAACAGAGGAATGACGAGAGCACAGATATGAGGAGCTGGGGGGGGACAAAGGGGTTGGGGTTACCCCAACACCAGCTGACATCAGCACAACCACATCAGATCATGAAATGACCTCATCTAGCCCTGCTTCTCCTAGAACATGAAAAAGACAAGATTCAACAGGAACCAACGATGAGGAAAAACACTGAAATTGGTGACTTAATTCAAAAGACGGTTTGTTTTCATTGTTCTCTGAAGCACTCATGAAATTTTATTCAGAATGTGCAGTTTGATGACATTTTAAGATACGACTTCACAGTGCTTTTATCCTGTGATGCTCATGTTGGCTATTTTGTAATGCCTCTGGTCTGTAATCACATGGCTGTATCTTTATGTTGCTGCACTGTGCCACAGGGATGCTGTTGCCACAGGACTTCAGCTGCCTACAGACACTCATGGCAGTGATCTGTGGGAGACTCCAGCCCTCTAGCCACGCCCAGAAAAGGAATGCATAAAAGTTAATCGCAAAGCCAATTTTATTTATATAGCCTTTTTAACAAAATATGTTGTCACTCCTCACACCCGGGTCACCACGTTTCAGCTCCTCCGATCTGGCAGACGCTACAGAATTCTGTCCACTAAGACTGTCAGACACAAGAACAGTTTCTACCCACAGGCCATCACCTTCATCAACAGCTGATCACCAGACACCATCACCCAGATCACATACACTTTAAACAACTATCACTAGGCCTGTCTCAATAATTACATTATCGTCTTATCGTACGATAATTTTTTTAACCGCGATAATTTTTGCTGATGTCGATAATCTTACAAGTACTTGAATTCCACCTTGTAAAGGTGTATGAACCCTGCAAACATGACTTTGTTCATTGTGCACGAAGTTACAAAATTCGAGAGGTGCACTGACAGCGCGCGAGGCCCTCGCGCATGGGCAGAGCCACCGCGATTGCGTCATTTTCGCTGCGCGGACCATTGCGCCGCTCAGGACACGTCAAGTATAAACCAGGCTTAACTCGCTATATAGCCAAAGAGATGCTGCCGTTAAATATGATCGAAAACATTTATAAACATGCTGCAAAGATTTCACAAGCAGTATGAACTTCCAAAGAAAACCTTTATCTCCCAAACTGCCATTCCAACCTTATATAATGAAGTGAAAGATGGCATTCTGAAGGAGATTAAAGACATCTAATTTTACTCTGCCACTACAGATATGTGGTCAAGCTCAAATATGACCCCATACATGAGCTTTACAATACATTACTGCAAACTGATGTAATTGTATCAGTAGCGAACCGTGACCATTAAACCTGGGCCCGCTCCCATCACCCCCCCCCCCCCCAAAAAAAAAAAAAATTAATAATAATAAAATTGTTTCCTCTTCTAATTAATTGCAATAAAGAAGAAGAAAAACTTCTTAAGCAAAATAAGGTTCCAACAAAATAAGGTTCACAGCTCCGTGTTCCTAAGGAGCAAAATATGTAAACAACGCGCACGAGGGCATCAAAGGACTGAATCGAATCTAGCTAGCGGTGGTACGCTAATGCTAGCTAGCATCGCCACAGCGGGCGGAAATTATCATACAGTTAAGCTCGCCCACTAAGAGGGAAGATTTGATTGGTCAATTTTGCTGTCAGTTGAAATTGGTATTGCGCTGAATTATAACTGCCTGGCCCTCTGTAAAATGCCTCTCAGCGGGCATCACAGTGCTGATAGGGGGAGACACAGGCTCACAGGCTTCCACTTAACCCCTCACCTTCCAACACAGATTGAATAGACACGGTTGAATAATTTATTTGCTTATATTTTTGTAATTGTTTAGATGTCGACTGTCAAACTAAGTAGATCAAATAAAATTGATTAAATTATATTGTATATATTTATGTTTTAAGAATATTTTTAGGCCCTCTGAGAGAGGCGTAGAGGGCTTTGACGGTTCCCCACTGAATTGTATTATTATGCTACTATATTATTATTGTAGCACATTGTCTTAAAGCTCCTTTGGGGAGCCCAGAAGCAAGAAAAAAGTCTATAATGGCACTTTAAAATGACAATATTATCGTTTATTGCAATAATTTCTGGGACAATATATCGTTTCCCAGAAATCATTTTCATCGTTAAGCGTGACCCTATATTTAGATACGATTTGATCGTAAATACAGTATAGAAAAAACTAACAATGTTCTCGTGTGTACAGCGTGAGAAAGAGCGATCGCGTTACCGAGATGGGCTTATCGTAAACAACACTCCACTACACAACACTCCACTGCTCCTCCACGCAAAATTTAATTAAAAGTCGTGGTAACTCCGGTCCGTTGTTATCCAGACCCGTCGTTAAGCGGGGACTCACTGTATTATGTACAAAACAAAAAGTTCTTCTCTGTCAGTACAGACTGCAAATAGTGCAAACTGAGCCTGACCAAGTATGTCACTGAATTTGCTGCAACTACACTGCCATGTTCATTTTTAAGAATATTAGCATCGCCACACTGCTCCCGATATCCTTTACTGTCTCAACTTGCCAAAGCGCCGTTCTGTCCCTGCTACCTCTGTTCAAGTGAGATGTGTTGATTTGAGTACTGAGCTGTGGTGCGTGCAGCTGTAAATGTCTCTGTATCCTGCTCGTATTAGTCGCGGTGTACGGCATTATTTTCATACAATGTTTGAATATGTAGTGTCTTATCAGTCACTCTCTTGCCATTTATCATTTCCGCCGGGTTCCCAAAATGATGCCAAACAAACGATTTGAAAGTGGCGGGGCATCTTCAATAGTAATACCTGTATTTTCCCACGTCATTGTGACGTCATCAAATCTCGCAAGACAGATTTTTAACACGACGAGAAATCTCGCGGAGTTGAGTCTCGCGAGATCACGAGACACGGAGATCTCGTCACACCCCTAATAATCATACATGTTTACACTGCTATTGTTGCACTACTATTTACCGTATAGAGCGCACCTCAATATAAGCCGCACCTACCAAGTTTTTTTTTATTTTTAAGGAAAATGTATAAGCCGCACCAAGCTATAAGCCGGATATATCTACTGAACTGAATACAGTGAGTCCCCGCTTAGCGATGGGTCTGGTTAACAACGGACCGGAGTTACGACCGACTTTAAAAAATTTTGTGTTGTGTACGATAAGCTGAGGCAGCGCAGCCTCCACCACAGCCCATCTCGGGAACGCGATCGCTCTTTCTCACGCTGTACGCATGCACGAGAACATTGTTAGTTTGTTTTCTATACTGTATTTATGATGAAAGCATATCTAAATCTAGGGTCATGCTTAACGACAAAAACTGCTTTACGACGGACTTTTCAGTCTCTAACCCCGTCGTTAAGCGGGGACTCACTGAACTGATCATTTTCTGAACGGTGCCTGTAGCATTTCATGTGCGACAGCTTTCAGCCAGTGTTGTGTCAAATTCCGACTCCCCTCGTTTATCAGTGCATAAAGACGCTACCGAATATATTGTCGATTTATGTTTCTATGCATAAATAAGAGCTAGACTTTAATTATCCATCACAGCAAACAGCACGGCATTATCTATGTCCTATCTCCTTCACCCCGCCTCCTTCACCCCGCCACCTTCACCCCGCCTCCTTCACCCCGCCTCCTTCACCCCGCCTCCTTCACAGTCACCTGACTCTCCACTGGTGTCTCACAAGGCTCAGTGCTTGTACTTGGTACACCTGGAGAACTATCATTCTCATCTCATCTTGGGGTACACCTGGAGAACTATCATTCTCATCTCATCTTGGGGTACACCTGGAGAACTATCATTCTCATCTCATCTCATCTTGGTAATTCTGGTTCCTCATCAAGACTCATCCATTTCAAACTCCTGAAGTTCTTCCATGTCACCCCACTCTGTCCTGCTAGGACCCCTGTAGTAGTTCAGATTTAAAACACAGGTGCTCATCTACAAAGCCATGAGGGCATTTGCTCCCACACACAAATGCACCATGTTGCCTTTGAGCCTGGAGAACTGCTCGAATTGAACCACCATACCTCAAGACACAAAGACACAGGGATGACATTCATGAAGAAAGTCCATCTTCAAACAACGACTGAAGACTCACCTCTTCACCACATCACTGAGTATTTTTGACAATTACCTGCTGTCACTTGAGGATGTGTATGTGACTCAAAGCACTACTGTAAGTCGCTCTGGACAACGGCATCCACCAAAGGCTGTAAATGTAGTCAGCCCACAGCTCGACACCCAGATAATGATGCAGAAGGCATCGGAAAGGAGTTACCAGAAGCAGAGAATAACAGTCAGCACTGTAGAGATGGAAACTAGCACATTTCCATGCAAATACTGAGTGTATATTTGGGTGTATACATGTTTGTTATTCTACCTGTATTCACTGTCAGGCAGGAGGTGTTGGAACATTTGCACGGTGCAGGCCTCTATCTGGATGAGCTGCTCGCCCAGTACGATGATGTAGGAGCTGATCTCCACCCCGTTGTTGCAGGGCTCCTCCCACTTCAGGGTGAGGCAGGTGGACGGGGAGTACAGGCCGCTAGCTGTGGGGTCGTGGTCCAGCACGCAAAGGCCTGGGACCACGTCTGGCACACAGGCTGGAGTGTGATAGCTCACCTGCTCACTGTACAGCCCTGGACCAGCCTGGTTCACCGCCTGCAGAGGAGGGAGGAATGGGGAGAGAGACACAGAGGACAGACAGAGAGTGAGACAGAGACAGAGAGAGGAAAGAGAGAGTGTGGCAGAGAGAGAGACACACATGCATGCACAAACGCACACAGACAGATGGAGAGAGAGATAAACAGATGAGCATATCTGGGTTTCTAAACCTGGTCCAGACAGCATCATATTCAGGCCTTTTATAGACAGAAGTGAAGGTGCCACATCAAACTCGGGGTTAGGGTCAGGTTCCAGAATAAAAAATAACTCAAGACCATGTCAGTGGCTCCTAAAAGAAATCCAATAACCTTTTCTAGGCGTTGTAATAATATACAAACTAATAAGCATTGCAGCATTTACATCAGGTCATCTGTTATTTAGGATCTCTGCCGTCTGATGTTTCTCTTATGCATATGAGTGACTTTTGATCCCATTAAAATTAACTTAAAACTACATACAGTTATAAAGAAGTGTGGACTCGCCATTTTCAACAAGGTAGCTCCGCTGCTTTGTGAGTCACACTGTTGATTGAATTCCCGTGAGCATGCAGAGACGTCCATGTGAGTGGGAGTTAAAGTAACATGTCGTTTAAAATTTTAAATACAAACTCATGCCAAAGAAAATGGTGGATATTTTTTCCAATTACAAAATATCCAGACCCATAAAACCACCCATCCTCACTCCATTTTAGTTGTAGTCTGGTTACGCCTGTAAACTGCAATTTTAAATAAACCTAGAAGCAGAATCAACTAGATAAATCATATAGATCCACTGCTAAGAGTTTAGAGTTTTGGGCGATATCATGTAGTTACAGTAATACAAATATCACTCTGGTGCCTACATCTGAGAGCTGACATTTGTGTGCACAACCACATATGGGGGGAAAATTCTGGCTAATTAAATCAGTCCATTTACTGGACTTTGGAACAGTATTCATAGGAATCCACAATGTGCCCAGAAGAGCAAAATGATCCTTATTAGACAAAACACACAGATTACAGTTTCACAATGCTTTGATAAAACCTGCTTTCATGGCATGTATCTGTCCAACACTCACTAACATTGATCACACTCACTAACGTTGATCACACTCACTAACGTTGATCACACTCACTAACGTTGATGAGGTTGACCACGTCCATTTGCTTGCTGTTAACACAGACACAGCCTGTGATTTCAGATGTGGAACCAGAGTGTAAGAGAACTTCCATGTCCCAGGGTGGAGTTCAATCAGCTTAATGAAGCCCAGGTGAGTTCATCCCTAAACACAGATACACTCACCACCCTGCCTGATACGCTTATTTTTTTGTTATTTCAAAATGAAACATAAAAGCTCTCAATAAATTCTCCACAAATAGCCTCAATGCTATTTAGGAAAACTTGAATTGCCTCTGTACAGTACATAAATTGCAAAGTCTGAACAACCAGCACAACCAATTACAGTCAAATAAGGCATATAAGCAACAATGGGATTTTCCCTGTTCATGAGAACTGAAGTTTTGATGACCAATTTCTGCTTTAAAATAAATTAACAGAGGTTTAGTGACAACAGAGTTTTTGCAAAACAGCAACAAATTTATCTGTATGCCACTGAGAGAAAAAACACCCCATTTTATAAAAGATCAGCTCATCAAACCCACTTGTTTTTAATTTCTAAACATTGACAGCACATAGCTGGATTAGAGTGTCAGATATCAATAGCATATACATAGTTGTATGATAACACGATATCATACAAAGTTTATCTGATCAGTCTATCCCTTTATAAAGGCACTACATATTTATATATTTATACATTATATATATTTAAAGGTCTCCATACTTCATAAAAATGCATGTCCTCTCATGCCAAGTAAAGAAATGTGCTCCAAGTGAAATACATACTCCACCATCAACCTGCAACTCATGGAACCTGATCTGAAGTCCAGTGGAGGAAAAGAAGGTTATGATAGTGCAGATCTTTCTGCTTCAATATGTTCAATAAGGAAATCCAAGACAAGTAAAAGTGGACCAAACTTTAGTTTCACTCCTCATATATTGAAACCATAATCACCAGAGACCATGAATGAGGCTTCCAGTGTCCATTTTGCACATAAGAAACAAAGACGCACCGGCTTTGTATCTGGACAGATACAGGGGACATATGTCATAAGCTAAATGACTCGTCCGATTACATATTATGTTTACTTCTGCATTATTCCAGATATCTTCCCACATTTGATATGAAGTTCCTATGCCAATCTCCCACTTCCAGGTCACATGACCTCTGTACCACAACATAAGACACTTAGATGCCGTAAAAAGTGCTGATCAGTGCCTAACCCCCCCCCCCCCCCCAAGTCTTTGAAATAATGGATAATGGAACAAGTCATTAATAGATGTACATTTATCCACTGATGGCTCACAATCCGTCCCAGTATTCTACATGATTGAATTTCAACTGTTACTGAATTATTGTTTCCAGCCTTCTGAGAATCTTAGAAAATCACATTTCTAACAGAGTACAGAGTGGCTATCATTCTGCATCCAGCCAGCTATATGATGGAGACGGACACTTAACTGATATTTTAAAAAATCTGGAAGATCCGGATCTTTCTCTTGTTATTTGTAATGCAGACATCTTAATAAGGGGCCTTCATTTATTTCCACTAAAAGAGCTGGACTAGCTGAACTAGCGAGTGAATATAATGATCTATAAGGGGAACCACTTCAACTGGATAAAGCAGGCAAAGAAATATCTAAATTTGGGAGAATGTAATTATATCAGGTAGGAATGCATTCAAGCATTTGGCTTGTAAGATGAAATTGGTCTGTAAGATGCAGTAGCTTCAGAAGATTACTCCTCTTTAAAATAAGAGCGATGGTGGCGAAGTTGGAGAAGACAGTAATGGAAGGTACCACCAAACTCTCTTAACTTAGACACCACCAAAAGTGTCTTGAAACTTTAGAAAACTTACTGCTAAATACATCAGGTCCTGAATTCATTCCTGATGGGCCTTATAACGTCATGTACTTTGAGTGAAGAGATCAAGAAGAAGATGCTTTTCTTCCTTTGATATGACTGGAAGCTCAAACTTAGAAAAGAAAGTTTCATTATATATATATATATATATATATATATATATATATATATATATATATATATATATATATATATATATATATGTATATAAAGGTTTTATAGGTTTTATTTTATTTATTATTATTTTGAATCAGAATAGCGAGATCCTGTCAAATCAATCACATGTAGGAAGCCCTAAACCCTAACCCTAACCCATTCCCTCCGTCACATAAGACAGCATGGACTTATCACACTTGTGCAAATAAACTTTGTTTTGCAAATCTCCCTTTTTTTACCAGCTTTGTACATTTCTACTTACTTCAGAGCAAAGGTCTGATGTTTCTTTAAACCTAACTGATGGAGCTTTTAAAAATGTTATTTTTTGTATTAGTTTAATTTCTAAAAGGTCTCATTTCCTGCTATTTCGCACCTCTTAGTAGCAGTGTAGGATATTACAAGTCCATTGGCATGAACCTTGGATTCAAGGAGACCTTGTCATTTGTATCATATGCGGTACATGAGGTGGAAAATTGTGCTTTTAAGGTCCCAGTTTACACCCAAATGATTCCTAGAGTATGGATGGGTTATTAGCTCGGGCAACAAGGTGGCTTGGTGGTTAGCACGTTTGCCTCTCAGCACTGGGGTCTTGGGTTCAAGTCCCTATCTGAGTGGAGTTTCCATGTTCTCCCCGTGTCTGTGGGGTTTCCTCCGGGATCTCCGGTTTCCTCCCACAGTCCAAAAACATGAAGGTTAGGTAGATTGGCAGTCCCTGACAAATTCTCCCTGAGTGTGTGTCTGTGTCTCTCTCTGTTCAATAAAAACAAGTAGTTGTCTGAGTGTGTGTGCATGAATGTGTGTGTGTGCTTGTGTGCCCAGTGGTGGATGGTGCTCTGTCACTAGGGTCTGTCCTCTCTCCCCTTCCTGCACCCCATTCAGTCCCCCAGGGGGCTGTGGATCCCGGTAGAGAGTACGCTGTGCGCAATTGGCTGCCGCTTCTCGCTTGTGTGTGTATGATTGGTTGTCTGTGACTTGTACCTGTGTTAAATTGTAAAGCGCCTTGGGTATTCTGAAAGGCGCTATATAAATCGAACATTCATTCATTCATTAGCAGATGAAAATTTTTATGGAAAGAACCAACTTAAATTCTGAGGCAAAGCTCTAAAATTGAAGAATTTTTAAATATGTCAAGAGATACAGCAGCATGATCAGAAAAAGTTTGTAGAAATGTTAGGAATGAAAAAGCCATTTCTTGTGTAACATTTGTGAGGATTAGAGAAGAGTGACTTGTCTGTGGGGTGAAGTGTTTTCCTTCCAACCACCATTGATTTGTTTTGCTCATATTGTCTGGGACAAATTGCTGATCATCAGTCAATGGATGCATGACAGGGATTTAAAATCCCTGCTTATCATGATTCCAACTATACAACTACAGACTTAATTAAACTACATCTATAAGGAATAAAACTACATCTATAATGAATTTGAAAGGGTCACCAGGTGGTCAGGTAACATGAAATATTAAAGTACCAAATTCCTCCCCTCTCTCCATGTGTGTCCAACACATTTAGTACAATTTAAATGCCAAATGAAGAATGAAGTCTGGTGTTGGGTTCTGAGCCATAATTGCAGTAGTGTGGGGTCTGGTGTTGGGTTCTGAGCCGTAATTGCAGTAGTGTGGGGTCTGGTGTTGGGTTCTGAGCCGTAATTGCAGTAGTGTGGGGTCTGGTGTTGGGTTCTGAGCCGTAATTGCAGTAGTGTGGGGTCTGGTGTTGGGTTCTGAGCCGTAATTGCAGTAGTGTGGGGTCTGGGCTATGTGCTCTACCTGTAGCCTGCAGCAGTAATGTGTGGCAGGGGTCAGATTGGAGAGCTCACACTGTGTATCCAAGCCACAGTAGATCACTTCCATCGGCTCCTGGTCCTTGGCCCATTCCAGCCGGAACTCAGAGATATCTGCACCTGAGCTCTCTAGGTTCTGAAGACCAGACAAACAGCACACTGTCATTAGTATAACAGACTACATCTCCCTGCCTCTTCTAACACTCCTGCCCTCACTGCTAAAAACTTTAAGGTGCTTTTGTGAGACACTGGCTAATAAATGGGCCTATACATTGATCATTAATGATGGCTCTTCTATATTAACACAATGTAATTACAAAAACAGTTTAGTGTCAATTAAATCAAAATGATGGTGCTTTCAGCTGATTAAAATGTTATGATAAAATTATATTGCAGATGCCCTAGAATAAATTTTTGAATGCTTTTCCCTTCTTCTATTGCACATGCTCACCTCCCAGCTGACCAGCACACATGTATTGGAAATCACTGTGAGGGAGGGCGCCCCACACTGGCCTGGAGGACCTGCTGCAGTCGTCACCTCCGTAGGTTCAGAGTAGGCTCCGTACTGTGAAGGAGAGAAACGAGGATGGTGACCATTTGCCTGCACAATGTGAAGGTGTGAATGAATGGCATATCCACGTAAAGGTGACCTGAGAAAGGAAGACAGATGTGTTTTGATGTCTCTGCTGCTTAAACCACAGCAGACACTTCACGCCCGCATACTGTATAGTTCTGTGCAATGTTCATGTCCGAGCCACGAACAACCTTGCATGAAAACCTTCTGCAATATGCACACGAACTTCATACATACACACATGCTAAACATTTTCCAGGCAGATGAGATGAAACAATAATCATCTTAGAAGCAACACTGATATGACCCAAACACATTTAAAATCAGAGCATGTTTAGAAAGTCTCGAGGCTTTAGGAGATGAATGTTTCTCTCTGGAGTCTCCTTCATCTGGGATCACTGGGCTGACGAATATAAATGGTAAACAAAAGAGGAAATGAGAATCCCTCACTGGTGTCTCACTGCACACAACAGTCTGGGTTTAGAAGCAAACCACCCCCTCCACCCACAGGCAGATGGAGGCACATTAATGTAAACGTGTAAAGACAAACTACATCAGTCGGTAGACACGTTCACATAGCTGTTAACATCCTCGCACCAGCACCAACATGATTAATCCAGGAACTGAATATCAAATGTTCGTGGATTACTAAAGGCCCATGCTTTCCACTGCACTGTTGTCAGTGAGTCCACTGCACTGATGTCATGGTAGCTGATGTCACTGACGTCATGGGCCCAGTAGCCTCGTGCCCACACGGCAGTCTCACTCACCCCTGCCTCATTGGCTGCACGCAGACGGAAGCTGTAGGTGGCGCCGGGGAGCAGAGTGCTGAGTGTACAGCCCAGATCAGGGCCGTGGTAGACCTCAGCAGGCTCCGCCTCCCCCTCCCGCATCTCCACGCTGTACTCCGACACTCCACATGAGCCTTCGGATGGAGGACAGTCTAGAAAGGGAAAGAGTACTGGAATTTTTGTCATAAAGTTCATATATATGATTTTCAATTATTTAAATCATATATTTCAAATAAACACTGTATTCAGCAAACAAGATGAGCGCAGTTAGACTGATGAGCTGAAGGTAATTCTAGCAGCACAGCTCCGACTCATCTCAGACACCAGCTCAGTGTGCAGCAGTAATGTCTAAACCCAGCACAGCAGCTCAGTGTGCAGCAGTAATGTCTAAACCCAGCACAGCAGCTCAGGTGCTCGAGGACCCTTCAATCCTTCATAATGCCTGACATGTCCATCCTTGAGATGTAAACATGCCCACAAACTCTGGCTGCTTTCTGCCTCAGGGATTCAACAAGCCTCCTTCTCAGATCTGAACACCATTTTACTGCTTCAACATCGGAGTTTACCACAGCAATGTACCTCACTTATGTAGCTATATGCTCATTCAGAAACGTGCACAGAATATTTCATTGTGTACTAATTTGTTTACTTGCTAAGGAGCTGTTTGCTACATGCAAATGATGCCAGCACAATGTTTGTATTGTAATGCTGCACTCTGAAATGCGTATTTGATCTAAGCTAGGATCAGACTCTTCACTTTTAGGTTATGAAGGTTTTCTATGTATTTTTTATTACTTTCTACTGTTACATTTTTGTAAGAAGATGACTAAAATGTACATGTCGCTCTTTGCTGAGGTTTTCTGAAACTAAAGTGTTTTCTGTGAGCTAAAGTTGCTTTTCACTTTCTACCTGATTCAAAGACAGTAATAACCAGAGCCCATACACTGCAAACTCTCCACAGGCCGTGGTGTGTGTGTGTGAGAGAGAGAGAGAGAGAGAGAGAGAGAGAGAGAGAGAGAGAGAGAGAGAGAAAGGTGAGAGGATGAGCCTCACCCCACTGTAACTGCACTTCCTTGTGTTTGGCTTTACCCACAATCCTAGGAGGCTGGCAGGGGCCAGGGGCCACACTCAGAGTGCGCACCAGGACACTGTCTGAGCACTGCACACACGCACAAACACACGCACAAAGACAAGCACAAAGACACACACAACAAATTAGTCCAGTTCTGGAAAAGTCAGAAGTAAGCGATTATAGGTAAGGTAAATGATGCAGTAAGTCTGAAAACGATTCCACAAAATAGACTAAACATAACCTGCTAAGAGACAAAGGGAATAACACTGTAATAAGGGTCTTGTTTTACAGTATCATTATGTAGAATGGGGCTGAATTAGTAAAGATCTTTAAATGTTGCTAACTAGGTATTTAAGTCTTAAATGTAGCTAGCAATTTAAGGTTTTTAAGCTTTAATTTCTATCTAAATATCTAGCTAGCTAGCTACATTTAGAAAGCATTTAGCTTAAACGTGATATAAGCAGTGACTACCAAGTGAAAGTAAGTGATCACAGTAAGTATCACATATAAGCTAAATGATGCAGTATGTCTCAAAACAATTGGACAGAAACTAAAGCTTAAAAACCTTGATAAAAAGTCCCATTTAACATTACTCAGTTTCTATCTAAATAACTAGCTAGCTAGCTACATTTAAAGAGCCACTTAAGTCCCATTCAACGTAATGAGATACTGTATTAAATAACTCTTGATTCTGGCTAAAAACCTAGAGTCCCTGCTTAAAATAATTATTCCAGATACACTTTCATTGTGCTGTGATTTGCAGCATTTCTGATTTTGCTGTGCATTCCCAAAATGTAGTCATTTTGCTGAATTTGCTTTGTGTATTTGTAGCAAGTTTTATTTTTTGCAGTGCAATAGGTTATCTCGGCCACCATAATAAAAGTTGTGTGCCTGGCTGTGAGCCTATGCAGGACGTGTGTGGTGATGGTAGTGTGGCGATTGTGATGGTGTGTGGTGATGGTGGTGTGGTAATGGTGATGGTGGTGTGAGGTGGTGGTGTTTGGTAGTGGTGGTGTGTGGTCATGGTGGTGTGTGTGGTCATGGTGGTGTGGTGAAGGTGGTGCGAGGTGGTGATGTTGGTGTGTGTGGTGAAGGTGGTGGTGTTTGGTAGTGGTGTGTATGGTAATGTTGGTGTGTGTGGTGAAGGTGGTGGTGTTTGATAGTGGTGTGTGTGGTAATGGTATGTGTGGCGGTGTGTGATAAAGGTGGTGGTGTTTGGTAGTGGTGTGTGGTGAAGGTGGTGGTGTTTGGTAGTGGTGTGTGTGGGGATGTTGGTGGTGTTTGGTAGTGGTGTGTGTGGTAATGATGGTATGTGTGGTAATGGTGGTGGTGTTTGGTAGTGGTGTGTGTGGGGATGTTGGTGGTGTTTGGTAGTGGTGTGTGTGGTGAAGGTGGTGGTGTTTGGTAGTGGTGTGTGTGGCAATGTTGGTGGTGTTTGGTAGTGGTGTGTGGTGAAGGTGGTGGTGTTTGGTAGTGGTGGTATGTGTGGTGGTGTGTGGTGAAGGTGGTGGTGTTAGGTAGTGGTGTGTGTGGTGATGTTGGTGGTGTTTGGTAGTGGTGTGTGGTGATGATGGTGGTGTTTGGTAGTGGTGTGTGGTAATGGTGGTGTGGTACCTGGCTGTGACCCCCTGTGCTGATGCAGCAGAGGTGGAGTCTGTACAAAGTGCCCGGCTTCAAGCCCTCACACACACACTGGGTGGCAGCTCCACTGTACGCAATGTCCCACTGATTAGCTGCTCAACACACACACACACACACACACACGCGCAAACACTCACCTGAGCCACAGATTTATTGATAAGACATTTTTTATCTGTTTTAACACTGTCGTTTAACCAAACATTCCTGCACAGGTAAAGTCCTGCATCCAGAGACGGAGCTACAAGCTTGAAGGACTAAATGATGTTGCTGCTCCAACACAAGTGCAGCAGCAGAGAATGTGCCTCACGCTGAAGACCACGTGCCTCACGCTGAAGACCACGTGCCTCACGCTGAAGACCATGTGCTCCTGCGACACATCACACTGTTATGGGGGCTCCTGTGATGGAGCTGCCTGGTAAGGAGGATCACACCAGGCAGCAGGAGGAGGAAGAGGAGGAGCAGGAGGTAGAGGAAGAGGTAGAGGAGGAGGAAGTGGAGGTGGAGCAGGAGGAGCAGCAGCAGGAGGAGGAAGAGGAGGTGGAGCAAGAGGAGTAGGAGGAGGAGGAGGTGGGGGAGGAAGAGGAGGAGGAGGAGCAGGAATGAGGAGGAGGAGCAGGAGGAGGAATGAGGAGAAGGAGCAGGAGGAGGAATGAGGAGAAGGAGCAGGAGGAGGAAGAGGAATGAGGAGGTGGAGGAGCAGGAGGAGGAAGAGCAGGAATGAGGAGGAGGAGCAGGAATGAGGAGGAGGAGGAGCAGGAGGTGGAATGAGGAGAAGGAGCAGGAGGAGGAAGAGGAGGAGGAGGTGGAGGAGGAAGAGGAGGTGGAGGAACAGGAGGAGGAGGAGCAGGAGGAGGAATGAGGAGGTGCATGTCCAGCGTGATGACATTCGGGAGAAGAGCTGCTCAATCACTAGTGCAATTCAGCTGTCTGGGTCCCTTTTGCTGATGGGTCACTGTGATGCAGCTGTTCTGAGTATGTTGTGTTACTCTTTCTGGTCTAAAGATAACGATGCTGACGTTTTCCATCTAATTGTGAGAAGTCTCATGTGACATTGGTGAATGTTGGCCTGCTCTGGTCCTAGTGTAGCAATGCTATGCTGTCCTCTGTGGATGCTCTGGGAGTTTCATATACACAGTAAATTACAGGGTTCATACACCTTTTCCAACACGAAATTCAAGTACTTTTCAGGCACTTTCAGTGTAAATTGTTTTTATGTAAATTATCTTCCAGCACTTTACAGCTGTAGTAAATTACATAGTCATGGCTGAAAGTTTTTCTCACAGAAAATTATTGCAATTACACGTTTTGTTATACACATGTTTATTTCCTTTGTGTGTACAGTGGTACCTCGACATACGAGTTTAATTCGTTCCAAACCCGAGCTCGTAAGTAGAACAACTTCGAACAAATTTTTCCCATATGAATTAATGTAAATAATTCTAATTGGTTCCAGCCCTTAAAAAAGTCCCAAAGTTAGCCTAAATTATGAAAATACATGTTTTTAATCAATGTACATGCAACACGTATAAATAAACAAAATTTTTTCCAGAACAGGCCGGTCTCACCGCAGTTAAATATTTGCTGCGAGATGTAGCCTTCTTTTTCAACCAGGAAACGCGTAATAAACTCGTCCGGTGCCTTGATGTCTGCACTCGATGCAATGTGTGTCAAATGTTGACCGGGGAAATGTAAAATGGACAATTAACTATTTATCTATATCGCGATCGATCGATCACCAGTGGTTGGCGCCAGAGCGTACTAGTAACTCATTGAATCATAGATGTAGATCATAGATCACAGTCACAATCTTTAAGTCTAGGTTGAAAACCCACCTATTTGGTTTAGCGTTTGATAATTAACATCCCCCCCTTAGATAAAGGTACAGATCCAGGGGTTCATAGACGAAGGGTTTTATGGTTGACTGGGGTGCTGGTGCTGTCGTCCTGTCACTGCTCGTGGTCACTCAAGTTTGTTGACAGTGCAGTGGATGGATGCCATTGTCTCAGAATGCCCCCAAGCCTATGTTACCTTCTGGTTCTGCCTTTTTAGCTAGGCTGTAATAGTTTAACTTAATGCCGGAGTTGCTGCCACACTCCAGAAATGTGTTTAATTTCATCTGTCCTGTATATGTCCTCATACAGAGCTAATTTTCCCTGTTTTATTTTCTCCACATGGCTGCCCGCCTGTTCGAGGAAAAATGAGATGAGGAGAGACAAGCGAGTTATCCAGTGCCAGCCACCTACTGCCTGACCGGATAAGCCTACACCACGATGGACAATACTACATCTTTTCCTTTTCTTTATTTCTTTCTGTCTAAATTGTTGTTGTTGTCATGGTGACCGGTGTCGGCCAGAGGAGAATGGGTTCCCCCCCTGAGTCTTGGTTCCTCTCAAGGTTTCTTCCTCATGCAAAAAACTAGGGAGTTTTTCCTTGACACTGTCGCCCTTGGCTTGCTCACTGGGGGCTAGGACTCCGCACTTGTAAAGCTGCTTTGTGACAACAACTGTTGTAAAAAGCGCTATATAAATAAAATTTGATTGATTGATTAATGAGATCAGGGGTGCCCACAAGTTTTCAGCTTGCAAGCTACTTATAAGATGACCAAGTCAGAAATATGTACCGGGGGTTTGGGGGTTGTTGCGCGGATTGCAGATTGGCTACCATGAATGTCAATCAAAATACAACCGTCAGTGCAGATGGGCGATTCTTCTACTACTTTTTAATGTCACGCGATCTACGCACATTCCACATTCCGATTGACGTAATTAGGACCCGTCATAGATAAATAAACTAGATTTTTTCAGCGTGAGAAATCGGATGAATGGCGTGTGAAGACAGTCAAATGCGTGTCTCACGTTCATTGCGTGAGTTGGCAACCTTGCTCTTCATGAACACGTCCTAAGTTGGGAAAAAATCTTTGCACCTTTCGCTGCTTTAACAAATAGTGGACGTACGGCGGTCGAACATCCTTGCAAGTTCAATGACACGAGTTCCTTTATCGTGTAAATTAATTATCTCCTGCTTCATTTCTATGGATATCATCTTCTTTTTCTTCTTAACAGCCTTTCCACTTGCGGATACTTATTTGGGACCCATGAAGCACACAAAAAGTTCAGATTAAAATATACACTCGCTCTAAACACTGACACGACCGACGCGCCAACTAGCGGTAGCATCGTGAAGCTCGGCTCGTATCCCGAATTTGAGCTCGGATGTCGAACAGAAATTTTGCTCACGACACGGCTCGTAACTTGGAATACTCGTATGTGGAGCAGCTCATATGTCAGGGTACCACTGCATTGGAACAACACAAAAAAAGTGGCGAAAAAGACAAATTTGACAATTTCACACAAAACTCCAAAAATGGGCTGGACAAAATTGCCACCTTTTCAAAATTATTTCAAAATAACTGTTTCAAGCATGTGATGCTCATTCAAACTCACCTGTCATAAGTAACAGGTGTGGGCAATTTAAAAATCACACCTGAAACCAGATAAAAAGGCGAGAAGTTGACTCAATCTTTGCATTGTGTGTCTGTGTGCCACACTAAGCATGGAGAAGAGAACTGTCTGAGGACTTGAGAACCAAAATTGTAGAAAAATATCAACAATCTTAGGGTTATAAGTCCATCTCCAGAGACCTTGATGTTCCTTTGTCCACGGTGCACAACAATCAAGAAGTTTACAACCCACGGCACTGTAGTTAATCTCCCTGGACGTGGACGGAGGAGAGATATTGATAAAAGGTTGCAACGCAGGATAGTCCGGATGGTGGATAAGCAGCCCCAATCAACTTCCAAAGAAATTCAAGCTGTCCTGCAGGCGCAGGTGCATCAGTGTCAGCTCGAACTATCAGACATTTAAATGAAGTGAAGTGCTATGGCAGGAGACCCAGGAGGACCCCACTGCTGACACAGGGACATAAAAAAAAGCTAGACTGCAGTTTGCCAGAATGTATGTAAGTAAGACAAAATCCTTTAGGGAAAACATCTTGTGAACAGATGAGACCAAGATAGAGCTTTTTGGTAAAGTGCATTATTCTACTTATTTACCTAAAACGGAATAAGGCCTACAAAGAAAAGAACACAGTACCTACAGTCAAATATGGTGGAGGTTCAAAGATGTTTTAGTGTTCTTTTGCTGCCTCTGGAACTGGGTGTCTTGACTGTGTGCAAGGCATCATGAAATCTGAAGATTACCAAAAGATTTTGGGTTGCAATATAGGGCCCAGTGTCAGAAAGCTGCAAAGGTGTCAGATGTATTCACATTAATTACTCAGGTAGATACTAGGGTTTAAAAATACTTCTGTAGAAGTTGAAGTATCAACTCAAGCTATTTACTCAAGTAAAAGTGTAAAAGTACTGCTTTCAAAACTACTTAAATTATAAAAGTAAAAGTAATGTAAGGGAAGAAAAAGCCATTAAGGACAAAAGCTTACATTGCACCACAGGGGTCTATAGTGCACTAGCCCACCTCCCCAAAAAACTATATGACTATAATGTTATATTAAAATGTTAATGTTGAAAAATGGGCACGTGCCCATTGAAAATGAATGTACTTTAATACAAGGGTTGGTTGGTCTTCCTGGATACCAACCTCCTCGCTGGTGCTTAGTTGGGACACTTCGCTCGAATTCTCTTGAGTCTCTGCCACGGACATCTTTATACTAAGTTACATACGTCTGCTACGTCCTTGCTGGAGTGATGTGACGTGTGCAGGTGCGATGAATCACGTACAAACCAATAGGGTGTCGGGATATTATGTTTATACTTCTCATCCAACCACAATCAAATTCACTCTATCCGGATGGCGCGATTAGTCAGGATAGGGTTTTTTTAAACGATGACATGCCGGAATGAAAACAAGTCGAAATGAAATAGCAGTAACGAGGCTATTTTTTAAATGTAAGGAGTAAAAACTACAGATAATGGTGTAAAAATGTAAGGAGTAGAAGTAAAAAGTCAGCTGAAAAATAATTACTCCAGTAAAGTATAAATAACCAAAATTTCTACTTAAGTAAGGTAACGAAGTATTTGTACTTAGTTACTTAACACCTCTGGAAAGCTGGGTTTGCGTCCTAGGTAATGGGTCTTCCAGCAGGACAATGATCCCAAACATACTTCAAAAAGCACCCAGAAACGGATGAAAACAAAGCGTTGAAGAGTTCTAAAGTGCCCAGCAATGAGTCCTGATCTAAATCCCATTGAACACCTGTGGAGAGATCTTAAAACTGCTGTAGGGAGAAGGTGCCCTTCAAATATGAGACTTGGAGCAGTTTGCAAAAGAAGAGTGGTCCAAAATTCCAGTTGAGAGGTGTAAGAAGGTGGTTATAGGAAGCGATTGATTTCAGTTATTTTTTTCCAAAGGGTGTGCAACCAAATATTAAATTGAGGGTGCCAATCATTTTGTATGGCCAATTTTTGGAGTTTTGTGTGAAATTATGTGAAATTTGCCTTTTTTCCCCTGACTTCATTGTGCCAACACTTTCGGCCATGACTTTATTTATAAAAATACACAAAATCAAAATGATTAATTCACTTTTCATCTCATTAAAAGAGATGATACTGTGTTTAATAGCATAATAATAAGTGCATTACATAAGCTTGTTGGCATATTAAGCTAGGTAAGCTAGCAAGCTTAATATATGCCTATATATGCTATTTTGATTAGAATTTGCTCCCACAGCTTATGTAGCTACCAAACTGACATATATTTTATATAATGGCAGTTTCAAAAACCTTAATGTCTTCACATTGTCTTAAGTTTCACACTGGAATTACAAGAGCCAGTACATTTCTCACTTGTATTTGTAACATAATACAAGTGAATAAATTCCAACACATTCAAACATTGTCATAGATTTCAAGCACCCAACCAAATCCAATAAGGCAGGACAATAAAGAGATATTCAGGTGTACGTTTATACATTTATATACACACAGGCACATGCACTCCCCGCTTTCCCCTACACACACATATGCACAAACACACAGACACCCTCAGCATACCATCAACATTTCCATCTGAAATCTCCAAGAGGTACGTCAAGCTTTCGGAGCCTCCGTTGTCTTGTGGGGGGGCTGGAAATAAAATATACTGATGAAACAAGATAAAAGAGACTGACACATGCATGTACAGACAGACGGAGGGATGTATGAACACGTGCACACGCACACATGCTGAAGAACACACACGCACACAAACACACGTGCATGTGCACACACACGAGTACACCTCCCCCACATCTACAGTAGTCATTACGCTTGGGGGATTATGTACATTCAGGCAACACATTTGTTATCTCTTAAATTACAGAAATAAACAATACTGCAAATTCAGTTCTAAGGTAGCCCATGTGAATGATACAGGGCCTTTCATCTGAAACCTTTTAACAAAACATTGCTAAGCTGCCTGATTTTTTTAAGCTGCCATGGTAACAGCCGTGTTCCAGCCAAGTTCACCCATTTCCCACACCAGAGTAGGTCCCATGTGATGTTCCATTTTCAAGTTTGATTCAAGTTTCAAGCGATGTGCTTGATTAGTCTGTATGATCTTAATGAAACAGTCTTTTCTGGTGTATACATTTTTAACAAACCACAGACTGAAAAGCTTGGACAAAGACGTTACAAATTAACCAACAGTTCCATGGTGCTACATAACAGAAATCAAGAGAACTATCATTTGATTAAAATTATTAATTTAAACTATGGTAATGTTCAATAATATTCAATATTAATGATTACTCAGTCATGATCGAGGACCCTAGACATTTCAGTTGAGCTTTAGCTGACTCCATACCCTTAAGGGAAACGTACCCCATTTGACGGTAAAGCCGTAGGGGCTGACTGGGTCCTGCACGCAGGGGCTGGAGGGGGGACCTGGCCTGTCAGGACTGGTGGTGCACACCAGCACCTCACTGGGACTACTGCGCCCCTCCATATTGGAAGCCACGAGCTACACAGGATGAGATGGGGGAAAACAGGATGGAGAAATGAGGAGATGTTTAGAGGGGAACATGATGCACTGCTACAGCAGATCAATACATTTAGTTTGAATTCAGCTTGTGAGGACGAATGCTATTGAGCCACAGAAAAAAATAATAATAAAGTGGGCGAAACTGCATGTTGTTAAAGGATCCATTTAAAAAGTATCTGAAAGTAAATCAGTGGCATGGGGAAAGGCTTTAGTTGAAGAGTGAAATGGCTGCTGCTTGAGAGACAGAGCAATTCAGTAAAATGCACCAGTTTCTCTTTCGTTCCGCTCACCCAACAAATTCACATTCAATTCACAGGGACAGAAAGAGTAGTAGAACCTCCCTGGTTGAGGGGGGGTGCTGAAACTCCGGACGACCCTGAAGGTGGTGACAGGCGGGAAGAGCAGAGCCACTGACTGATGTTCAAAGGGGAGTTATGGGGAAACGATGACTTACTAACACAGTGGCTTTCTGGTCGTTTCCAGAGAAATTTGCAGATGCATAAACATAGATTTAACCTGACACTCACATGGTACGGTGACACACACATACACTGTAAATTACACTTGTCTATCAATGTAAACAAAAACAGTGGTAAAATACAAATTATGAGGTGTGTCAGCATGCTGCCTAACCTGTGGACTCAAACCCACCACTACACTGCAGGACACCGTTGCCTACTACTTCCTCAAATAAAGCCTGACCAGTGGTCAATTTGAAAAAAATTTGATGTGAAATGTACTGATATAAACCTCCTTTCAGTTACAGCCCAACATCCTCCAGCAAGTTCCCCTAATTCTCCCATCAATCACCACTATTACAGGCCAAAAACTGCCTTTCAGCTTGAGCCTCAGACAGAATATCTATAAGATACAGATTCTTTGGGAAAAAATGACCAAGTATTGAATTTTTTAAAACTTTAACACAAAATTCATGTTCCACCAAAACAAAAAATAAATGTAATTCAGTATTATGATTCAGTATTGATTCAGTATTTTGATACACATGATTCTAATGTACAAAGCTTATCCAAGTGATTCAAATCTTCACTATCTTCATGGTTGTGTTTAGCATCTCAGTATTGTCTCCAATAATATCCATCTTCTGTCACTCTTCTATACTGTCTTTTAACATTGTTACATTTGGTTTAGCCCATAACCATGGAACCCTATTTCTTTCCAGTACACAAGTGAAAACTGATGTGATCACTTGCAATTGTGGACAGTTATCTCAAAAGGCATGATCTGAGATGTGTAAATACTCAAATATTAGTGATTTTTTAATGCACACAATCATTCCCTGTCTAATCCAAAAACAGCAAAGACATCTGTAGAGAATAAAACATGCTCTTGTCTGTCTGGGTCTCTATACTTCTGTGTGATTCCCCAAATTGGGATTTTTTTGTATGTCTAGAATATAAAAGTCTAGCAACATGAGATTTCTGGAAATAAACCTAGACAAAGTCTCATCAACAACTGATATGTGACTTGGAAAAGGTTCTGCTGACTCTGTGGAATTGGTCCATTACTGCCCATGAAATGAAAGAGATCAATGCCCATTAAAGTGTTTATTTCAAACTTATTTGCAATAAAGAAAGCAGTAGGCAGAGAATGAAGGATAAAAAGAGAAAGAGACTGACAGAAAACAAATACAGTATATGAAAAAATGTTTAATCCAGATATTTACAAGCTCTCCTATGTATAATGCCGTCAATAGTCATTAGCAACATGGCTACGAGTGAATCGATGCTAATGGAAACTAGCTTGTATGACGACATCTGCATCATGACCTCATCCCTGTGTCTCAGATGATATGAGGAGTCATGGCAACACTTGGGGTGAAGTGCGTCTGTAAGCCTGTTCTCCTCCACTCACCCGGAACTTATATTGCGAACTCCTCTTCAGTTCTTCCACAGTACAGCTCAAGCCTTGCCCAGTATACTTTGGGTGAAACTCAGCTCCCTGTAAACAGATGCACACAGTACAGATAAAATACACACAGAAACATGGTGAGGTGGTGCAGGTAAAGAATACACCAACATGACCACACCAAGTGATTCATTATTGCACAGTATGTAATTCAAATACTATTGAACAGAGGGTAATCAAATGCAAAGGTGTTTGTCACTGTTCAATAAGAGGACTGGAGCACTATATACTATCACGACTGACAGCCAAGATAACCAATGACGTACTTTGTTGTCCTCCTGGATCTCCAGAGTGTAGGTGACAGGCTCGTCAGCTGTGCAGCCATCAGGTCTGCTCCACTCCAGGGTGACCCATGTGACTCCGGCACGGACCAGCCGGGGGGCGGCCGGGAGCTGCAGCACGCTGCCCGTCGTACAGAACACCACCTCAGGACTGAACCCACTGATACACACACACATACACACATGAACAAAAAACACCTCAGGACTGAACCCCCTGATACACACACACACGCACACACATGAACAAAAAACACCTCAGGACTGAACCCACTGATGCACACACACACAAACAAAAACCACCTCAGGACTGAATCCACATTATCATAATCGGTGTTTCGTTATCATAATGGTGTTTAACACAAGAAGTGCTAAGAGCTGGTAATTTGACCGCTGTGACGTCTTACTAGAAACGCCGTGTCTGTTCGACCTACTTATACCTAGAAGCGCAGACCACTTTATTGATATAGATGTACCTTTGATTTAGAGGGGAGATAAGACTGGAGTGTGTGTCCTTCCGTTAAACAGGCTGTCCGTAATTTTTTTAAGAGGGTATCGCACAATAGAATATGTTCTTGTACTGTTTACTGTGTATTTTCAGTGTGAAATAAGTGATGTCTATTCAATGTTTAAATTTATAGGAACATTCCACTACCGTTGTCTTTCTTTTCTTCTGAAGTACTGGTTAGATTTATAGTTGTTAGTTTTTTTCCCAAATCAACCAAAATTAAAGCTGTTTCCTTTTGGGATCAGTCGGGAAATAAAAGCCTTACATTAATTTTAGAGCTCTCTGGTTTGTGCGATTGCCTCCTTCTACACCTGGCCACATTAGTATAAATAAATAAAGATCAATAGTTTTCAAAACAAAATTTATCACAAAGTTCAAGCTGAGTGTGTGTAAGGAAAAAAACGGAATTCGTCCCTGAAGTGTTTCACTTTCCAAAGTCTTAAAATATATATTTATTAATAATATTTATAGTGGTGGGACTTTAACGCGTTAATTTCGATTAATTAATTACAGGAAAATTAACGAACTAAAAAAATTAATGCATTTTAACTAGTGCTGTCAATTCCAGGTGCCGCGATTAAAAGTCCTCACCAGGATTTTGCTCAAGCTTGCTAGATTTTCTAATTAGCAATCCAGGTAAAATTAGTGGAATCAACACAATCCAGGAAGCCTGAGCAAAATCCTGGTGAGGACTTTTAATCGCGGCACCTGGAATTGACAGCACTAATTTTAATGCATGATACACTTTTGCACCGTGGAATGTTCCTCAGTGCACGAGTTCCAGGCATACAGAATATATGGACGCACAATAAGATGAGCATGATGGAGATGACTGAAGAGGATACGCTGGTGGATGGGAAATTTAAATATAAGAAACTTCCAAATGCAAGTACAAACACAAATAGTGTTATTTGCACTTTATGCAGGAAGGAGTTCGCTTATCACAGGAGCACTTCCACCCTTCGTTACCACCTCAACGCAAAACATGTTGGGGCTAACGCGCAGGTCAGTAATGATAACTTAGCTGCTAAATGTATTCCTAGTACGATGGGGTGACCAAACGTCCGTATTTCCCGAGACATGTCCGTATTTCACATCCTGTCCCGGGCGTCCTGGGATTTTTTTAAAGTGAGAAAATGTCCTCATTTTTAAATTACCTTAATTGGACCATTAAGACTGGATTAAACTTTCACGAGTGACCGTAGCGCGCGACTCCGCACACCTCGCGTGAGCGACGGAGGCGTTTATACTTGATGCATCACATTATTTGCGGTGTTGTCCGCTCTCTGTGGTCAAAGACGCAAATTGCGTCAACTGATGTAAGTTACGAATGTAACTGATGTAAGTCTGCCGTCCAGAAAGACAATGTCGAAGAAAATCCAGTAGCTGCATGATAAGGAAAGGGAAGTAAAACAGGTTATTGTGAAAAGCGCCACAAATGTGGCTCTGACTGGGGATCACTGGACCTCTGTTAGCAACAAGAATTATCTTGGTGTGACAGCTCATATTATAGATGATGAATGGAAGATCCAGTCACTTGCTTTGAGCACCACTTCTAGGCACTATGGAGATGCCTGTGGCAGAGGCCTGGGAAATTAAAGAAAAAGTATACCATCTAAAATGGTATTAAAAACATCTTCTGATTTACTTCAGTTCTTCTTATTCTTCCAATATCCTGAGCAAATCAACATTTTTGGTCAGAATTTCCAGTGTTCTGAAAACTGTTTGCTCTGTTTTCTGCACTCATCTATTGGTCTGTGTAGTAGACTGGTGGAAAAATAAACAAGATGTTGAAGTTTATGATTATGTTCATTGATTCATTCATCATTCAAACTTAGTTTTTGACGACTGCTAAAATGTGTTTGTCCAATCTGTAGTCACATTTTCAATTCTCTGAACACAGTAGACACAACATCAGTCTTCAGTGGCAATACTATTAGTTCAATTCATAATGTTATGGCACAAAATGCAGTCATTTTACATGTTTTTATAATGCTTTTCTATACACACAAGGTTATCCAATAAAAAAATTCTGGATCATTTTTGCCTTATTTACAATTGCTTGCACACAGCATGTCAAAAATGAAAACCTAAGGTTCAAAACCTTAAATACTGTATAAAATGCAAAGTTCTGCAAAAACAAAGGCAGCTGAAAAGCTATTACTGTAATACATATTTTTTGCACATATAGATCAATGAAATAAAATGAAGTACAGTAATGTACCGGGTCAGAGAGTAGCAAATATAACAATTTGTCCTGCAATCTTCACAAATGCCAGATTGGTCCCTATAACAGAGACCTCCTTCTTTTGTTTTTGAATGAACTCTATCAACAACTGGATCCAGAAGCAGAAATGGAACAGGTGGGAGGAAACACGAGGACATTTGTGATGGGACAATGTAGCATTTTGTCATTCTCATGTCATCACAAACTGGTTTATAGACCATCCAAGAGTGATGTCCCTTTTCCTCCCGCCCATCTCGCCTTTCCTCAACCCCACTAAGGAACTTTTTTCAGTCTGGAGGTGGAAGGTGAATGATCATCGGCCCCATGACCAAATTTCTCTCCTGGATGCAATGGATCCCGGTTGCAGACATTTCAGCTGAAGACTGCCAGGGGTGAATAAGGCATACCAAGCTTTTCTATCCCAGGTGCATGGCAAGGGCCAACATCAGATGTGATGTGGATGAAAATATGTGGTCAACTGCTGAAGACCACTTACATTACACATAACAAGACTGTTCAGTTTTGTATTCTGTTTTTCCCCCTTGTGTGGCTTTTTTTGTATATGTGTATTTTTACACATATGGGACCATGGCTAATTATATTTACAATTACGGTAATTCTTTTTTGGGTTAGGCCACAATTTACAGTAATGTCCCTAATACAGTAAAATATACCCTTTACTGCAAAACTGTTACTGACTCCTTTTTTGTCTAATCTACATTCCATATAGTACCTAACAGTAAATATCACTCTTTGTGTAGAGAGTATGTTGCCAAAAATGCACACATTTGGAAAAAAAAGTCCAAATGAAACAGATTACAGTAAAAATGAACTGACTAAGAAAACTACAGATGTTACTGTAAAATGTCTGTTTGCTGGGAAAGAGTAAAATATTACATGTAATACTGTTTCTGTATTGCCATCAAATGTTAGTTTTTTTTTTTTTTTTACAGTAGTTGTGCAGTGATTGACTATGTTCATCTCGAATAGAGAATCTGTACTAGTGTTTGAAAGAATGATTGGATACTGAACCAGGTTTGCTGTGTTTTAACAAAGTTGGTGTATAAGAGTTGTTATTTAGTTAAGAAAATGCGCTTTTGAACACGATATTAACTATTTGGCCATTTGTGTGAGGTCAATGTGTTGCTGTGTTTAGAGTTTTGACAATGTATCACAAGCATTGGGAAACGCGTGTTAGCAATCGTAAAAAACTGTCAGAAGAACCTCCACAGCTGATGAAGGACCTCATTCCAAAATGTCCTGTTTCTGAGGATACTTTGTGTAGGCTACTTCACTACAGTTTTTAATAACTATATCTCACTGCTATTGTAGCTATACACTACAATTACTTTCCTGGAATCCATATATGTGTGTATAGGTGTCACTATTTTAGTTAATACCATGAGTTTAAATACATCATTAATTCTTTGAAAATATCATAAATATCATTATATATATATATATATATATATATATATATATATATATATATATATATATATATATATATATATATATATATATATAGTATAACTATAGTTATTTTAATATATAGCAGTCAGGACTCAGACACGGTCTCAATGTTTAAAACTCGACTAAAGACTTATCTGTTTACTTTGGCCTTTGAATAATCTGTTACATATTTACCACATCACATATCTTTCTTCTCCAAGGTTCACCTGGGGAGTAACACTGCAGTTGGAGCCTACAATACCAGTATCATCGCTCCGACACGGAATGAAAACCTGGTGTTCATCACAAGACATTTACATTGACAATATCAACACCCAGAACTTTCATTCTTTCTATAACTTTTTCATTCTATAACTTTCGTTATAGTCTGATTGTGTGATTTGTGTGTGACTTGTGTATTCGTCTGTATAATTTGATTTTGTGTAATTTGTGTGTTAACGGGCCGCCCAATGGAGGATGGGTTCCCTTTTGAGTCTTGGTCCTCCCAAGGTTTCTTCCTATTCCCCACCATCTTAGGGAGTTTTTCCTTGCCACTGGCTTGCTCATTAGGGATTTGGACCCATACGATTGTTAAAACTTGTAAATCCTGTAAAGCTGCTTTGTGACAACATGTGTTGTGAAACACATAATAAATTTGATTTGATTTAATTTGAAGTATGTTCCTAAGCCCAGCTGATCTTTTGCAAGTGTGGATGTGGGAATGTGTGTAGGGCAGTCATGGCCTGGTGGTCTTGTGACCGGAGGGTCGTGGGTTCAATTCTCAGAGCTGAGGCCATGACTGAGGTGCCCCTGAGCAAGGCCCTTAACCCTCAATTGCTCACTTGTATAAAAATGAAATAAAAATGTAAGTCGCTCTGGATAAGGGCGTCTGCCAAATGCCATAAAAATGTAAATTGTAAAAAAAATGTAAAAAAATGTAAAAAAAAACAACTTGTGCTGAATTTGATTCATGACATTTTTTGCATTAAATAACTGAAAGTAACTAAGTAACTTGTACTCAAATTAGTAATTTTGTACTTTTACTTGAGTAAATTTTGATATGGGTAATTTTACTTTTACTCTGAGTAGAATTTAGGCAAAGTAAAGACACTTTTACTCAATTACAATTACAGTACTCTTTCCACCTCTTGTTTCTTTATTTTATTTTCTCAAAAAGTATTTAACCTAGTTTGTGTGTCATCGTCAAACTTACTTTCATTTCATTACTTTCACAATACGCCTTCATCACAGTAATACGCTCAGAGTTCATATGCTGCCTTGGAGTTGCCAACCTGTGTCTCCCAACTTCTATCTTTCCCAGAGTCCAATTTAGTACTGTTACCATTAGCCTGCCCGAATCTTCTCTTTCTCCTCTTCTATTTTCTTTCTAAAGACCTCATGTGAATTGTGTGTGTGTGTGCCATATTTTGTCAATTGTGATTTTTACACCCCGCTTTTAACCCATCTGTGCAGTCAGAACACACACACACACACACACTAGTGACTAGGGGGCTGTGAATCACACGTGCCCAGAGCAGTGGGCAGCCCTAGCCCAGCGCCCGGGGAGCAGTTGGGGTTAGGTGCCTTGCTCAAGGGCACCTCAGTCATGGCCTCAGGTCTGGGAATCGAACCCACGACCCTCCGGTCACAAGACCAGTTCCCTAACCACCAGATCAGTGGTGGACGAAGTACACCAATTATGTACTTGAGTAAAAGTACAGTTACCTTGCATTGAATATTACTCAAGTAAAAGTATTCACCTCAATTTTTTACTTGAGTAATACAAAAGTATTTGCCTTCAAAAATACTTAAGTATTAAAAGTAAAAACTTATTTTTTTCTTAGCGTCACATCAAAACCCCTAGGCCTACTCGATCAACAGGTGAACAGGAAATAGCAAACACAAAACACTCAAAACTAGCCTATATTATACTCACGACATTCATTTCCAAACTTTATCCATATTAATAATTCACACTAGAAAGGTAGACAAGCAGACAAACAGTTTAATATGAAAACATAATTCACCACCAAACAGAACAATAATTTTGAACCGGCCACTTCAGACCTAGCTTGGTGGACTTTTTCTGAGGTTATACGTTGTGCACCACATGGCGGGACAGGAAAGCTAGAAGCTCCAGCACCTAGAACTAGAACTGTGTGTAGCCCTACCAACTGAACTCATAATATTAAACTTGGCCGAATATTTAATAATTTTAATAATAATAATAATTTTAATAATAATAATAATTTTAATAATTTTGCTTCGCTTCACTCATATTTGTTTGCCTTTGCCTCCCTCATAGGAATGAATTGCAAAGTTCGCTTCGCTTGGCCAAATTCGCGTGTATGTGTCCCTGGCTTTAACATTTGATGTGATAGTCTCGTGTGTTAAACTAGCGCTTAGCATCTCCACAGATTGCAATTTGGGTACTAGCACATTGCTTTGGATAAAAGCAACTGTTAAATGTAGTGTATTTCAATGTGATATAATTAACCGGGGTATATAAACCACTCTGTTGGTAGTACTCATCTAATGGCGAACTTACCTCGATGTGTTTTTCAAGTTTGTTGGCAAGTTAACAAATGATAACATCGATGTGTTCTTCGGAAAGCAGAGGAGGAACACAAATCATTTTTCTTTTCGAGGAATTAAAACAATTTGGCTAAATAAGGCCAGGGGTGTTGGGGAAAGCTATCTGTTGCAACCATGTCAGATCCTCAGCCATTTAGCGTACAAATCTTAATCTCTTACTGAGCGCTGATTGGTTATAGTCTGTGACACGGTACACTTTGACCTTTCGGTATTTTATTAAGCGTTGATTTAAAAATAAAAAAGGAACGAGATGATTCTGTAAATGTAATGAAGTGAAAAGTAAAAAGTTTCGCTTTGAAATGTAGTGAAATAAAAGTATAAAGTCTTAACAAATAAAAGCACTTGAGTAAAGTACAGATACATGGAAATGTTACTTAAGTACAGTAACGAATTACATTTACTTTGTTACTGTCCACCACTGCAAACATCCAGCATCAGGGAGACACAGAGATGCTTGTGTGCATGTGTGTTCACTAGTCACACTATTAGCAAAAGGTATGAAACAGCAACATTTGTCCAAAGAAAAATGAGATCTCATCTGGGCTCCAGCACATTCCTGGTGTCCTAAATCAAGTGACTGTGTTGCTCTCTCCCTCCATTAGGAAGGAGACAATGATGGCATTGTGGGGCCACAATGAATGTGTTGCCACCAACAGGATGAGACTGAACACATTACACACACACGCATGACACAAACACACACAGATTACACACACAGCCTTCGAGTAATGCAGCAGTGACCATGCAGCAACAAGGCAGATATACCCACATACTCACAGTTCACTTCACACACGTGCGTGCACACACACACACACACACACACAGATGAGACACAAAGCTCATACCTGGTCCCGATGTCATTCCTTGCGGCCACTCTAAATGTGTACGCCATGGCGGGGCACAGACGAATGAGCTTATAATGCCTTTGGCTCCCAAAGTAACATTCTCTGAAAATGTTGTTCTTTTTGCCCTGTTTGACAAAGGAGCAAATTAGTGTACAGTCACTAGGAAATAAAGAGAGTAAGAGCAGGACCACATGGGATGAGGGTGGGATGGTGCAGATGTGGATGGCTGCAGCTCTGATTAATTAATCATTAATGACTAATACCAAAAACCACAGATCAGAGGTTAAAAGACAAAAGATGGTGGAAGTAAACTGGCCAGCATTTTTGCGGAAAAGCAAAAGCAACTCTCATAGGTTTTGGTAAATACAGGGTTCCCACACCTCGGTTAACATCAAATTCAAGGACCTTTCAATGACTTTCCAGGACCAACTTCCTCAAATTCAAGGACAGCACCTGGCACCATTTACCTACTGTTACCCCTGAATATGTTGTCAAAAAACAATGGTAATTCAATGCAAATTCAAAAGACCGAATGCCATTTTAAGCCATGCATCCTGAAATGTTCTGTGCATGACGTTAAGCACTGATTAAACGAAAACTTAATTCACACACAACATGTCTGGCAATTTAGCAGTGTACCTGTGCAGTGGCGGACTTAGCAATTTGGAGGCTCAAGGCGAATTTAGCTAGGGGGCCCATCAACATTAATATGCGAGAAATAAGTTCAGGTTCACACTACAAGATTTTAGGCTGGTTTTTCAGTCGCCGACTGTTTTTGTAGATCGCCGACAGAAACTGTGGACGGAGGCAAATCGGGGATCATTCGGCGCTCGCTCAGTCGTGTAGTGTGAACTGCTGAAAGACGCTCGCCGAGCCGTTGCCGACTCATCGCAGACGACCGGCAGATATCTAGCATGTTTAATATCTAGCATGTTTCATATCTAGCCCAGTCGGCGACTGTGAGTCAACAGCAGCGTCTAGCTTCATACAACTTTACTACAAGACTGTGTTTAAGTTATTGTGACAGCACTGGAGAAATAGTGCGATTGACTATATCTATGTTCACTGCAACGGAGAGATGAAATAATTCTGGCAATTTGGGACTATGGAGTGGTTAAACGGTAAAAAAAAAATAATAACGAAAATGTGGAGTACATGTACGTTGTTTTTATTTTCTTCGTGGTGTTGCTGGTTCTCGCGAGTGTTTCGTTTTCGTGTTCTCGTGTTTTTGGATGGCAGCCAGATGAGTCTGCGATTCCCCAGTCGTTTAATTCGTGAGCCCACGTTGCCGATCAGTCATGTAGTGTGAAATCCACAACAACTGAAAGACTTGCGATTACAGCAAAACCAGTCGTGTAGTGCGAACGGCACAAAAACCTGACGACTGAAAAGTCGTGTAGTGTGATCCTGGCTTTAGCTAGACAAGGGGGCCCTACAGTGGGAGGGGCCCAAGGCAATTGCCTAGCAACGCCTCTATGCAAAGACCGCCTCTGTACCTGTGAGAAGGTGACATTCACGTAAAGCAGCTACACATACGTTAACTACATACAGGAAACACTAGCATTCGGTGCTGAACAAACAAACAAATTTCTCTACAGGAGAATGACCAAACTTTTGCAAAGTCAGCCAGCATAGGCCCTGTAGAATCAATATCATTTTAAATGAACTTGTGCTGACACATTGACACGTTGACAGTAGACAAATAATAATAACAATACACATATGCATATACACATACAGTACATATTATGTAAACCGAGGAGCAAAGCCATATAATGAGATTAGACTAGAGAAATCTGGTGTGAGATGATTCTTGCATTTTCCAAGTTTTTTAATCTACTTAATGATTCTTAATTAATTCAATCATAAAGAGAAAAGAAGGGTTTTAACCACTCCACTTACTGTAGTGAATGTGGTATTTTGCTAAAAGTACGACTACATTTATGGCATCAGAAATCTGAACTTAAGTTTTCCGCATAAAGTAAAATGGTATCAAAAGAAAGAATGTTAAGTTTGAGATTAATCGAGTTTCTAGTGTCCATGCAAAAACTGAATATTGACATGAAAAAACTAATGCTCCTGGAATTCATCTTCTGACTTACAAAAGGCACATGAATCCACCAAGTTTAAATCTTCTTTCAAGAAACATGGTTACAGGATATATCTTATTTATTATTTTGAAATTAGTCTCTTTTACTTTAGAAGATATGGGTCATTTGACAAGCCATTGTGGTTTTATAATTTGTATTAGGATGTTTCCTTAAAGAATCTCATTCATTCAACTCTGAATATAAAATGACATTTTTGATTAATTGAATTAATGCTAAAGGAATCACTTTGCAGACTTTCTTAAAATCCTTAAAACAACTATCATATCGGATCATATTTTTCAACAAAGGATGAGAAATTTAAAACATTATGACAATCTTTTTCATAGCAATCTTTTGTAAATATTGACTTCCTACCAACTTTGCCCTATTATTCCTTGACTGCGGTCTTCATCCATATGAAATTTCAAACCCCCCAAAATATTCAAGGACCTTCAAGGACGGCTGTCTTTTATGCCTGTTTTCAAAAACTTTCCAGGGCCTTGAACTTATTTTTTCAGATTCACAAACTTTCAAGGATTTCAAGGACCCGTGGCAACCCTGTAAATGAACGATGGCTCAAAGGATCTAGAGTAAGTAGCAGCAGACATTACCTCGTCCCACTCTAGAAGGTAGCTGGTGATTTTTGATCCATTATCGATGGGAGGCTGAGGAGAGAAAAATGGAGATGTCACACGTAAAGAGAAACACATTCATTCTCAGTACATCTGGCCTGCCCTGCACAGGGAAGATGAGCATGGGCTCTGTTGGTGTACTGGAGCACTAACTCCAGCAGGCTGACACGCAGCAGGACACAGGAGCTTGGCTTTAGCATATCAAATGAACCGTTAGTGCAGCAATCTTCTATCTGCAGACAACATCTTTCCTGATGATGACGACCATGAAAACAGATCTTTTTCCAATCAAAGCAAAACTGTATGAAAGCATATTGGGTTGATGAAGGCTATAAACATGTGATTCTAGGCAGATTTGGTGCGATTGTGATGTAGTTTTAGCTTTTATGGGCAATTTTCCAAAGAACTTCAGCAGTCATGCAGAAACGCCATTTTACACCCCCTCCCCCCACCCCCACCCTCTTATCAAGACAATGAGATGCCACAGAGAAGACTAAGCCCTAACAAAAATGAGCGATTTTCTAGTTGTGGACTGTCGACATTAGACAGTACAAGAACAACTTTCACTGAACTGCTTTTCTGTGTTTTCAGGTGGAAGTTTATATGTGAGGTAGTGGAGTAGGGTGGTGTGAAGGCAGATGTGTGTGAAGAATGTGTGAGGGTTGGGAGAGAGGCAACTCCTACCTTCCACTGCAGGGTGAGGGAGCTCTTAGTGCGGTGAGACAGTTTGGGGGGGGAGGGACTGTCAGGGGTGCTGCTGTGGGTTGTGAATGTTCCCACCTCTGAACATGAGCCTTTCAATGAATTACACATGGCTTGCACTCTGTGGGGAAACAAACACACAGACAAACAGATGCAACTAAAGAAAGAAAGACATGTAAGAATAACAACATTAGTAAAGCTTCCCAGAATCTGTAGTCATTGGACAGCACTCAGGACGTCCATAGCAGGGTGACAACCCCTTCACTACAATAGTACCGAGGAGATCTGTGAGGAGATCTCATCAGGAGGAGCGGATATCCACTCGCACAAGGAGACCTGTGAGGAGATCTCATCAGGAGGAACGGATAACCACACGTGACTTCACTAGTACCGTGAGAGACTGGCCCTCCTGACCTGGGCCGTAGAATGCAGTCACAGCTCAGGCAGCTATGGAGGGAGAGAGGGACGAGCTTCTACTTCAACCCTCACTTTACACCAGTGTTAATTTTGTTGACGAATAATTTTCGTCAGTTTTCATCAACAAACCTTTTTTTCATGACGAAAACGAGACGATAACTAAATAAAAACTATACGAAGGGATAAAAATGATGACGAAATTAATGGACATTTTCGTCAACGAATAAAAACGAGACGAAAATATTGGCCAGCGACGACATTCAATCAGATCTGATTTAGCTTTTGAGAAAGGTAGGGAAAAGTTTATAAGTGTGCCATATTTTTGTCAATTGTGATTTTTACACCGCAATCGAAATTTGTCCTCCGCTTTTAACCCATCTGTGCAGTTAGAACACACACACACACACTCTAGTGATTACTAGGGGGCTGTGGATCACACATGCCCAGAGCGGTGGGCAGCCCTAGCCCGGCGCCTGAGCAGTTGGGGTTAGGTGCCTTGCTCAAGGGCACCTCAGTCATGGCCTCAGGTCTGGGAATCGAACCCACGACCCTCCGGTCACAAGACCAGTTCCCTACCACCAGGCCTTGACTGCCCCTAAGTGATCCAACCGTAACTACTTTAGCGTACACGGAGAGGCGGGACAAACCGGGTAACCATCCAATCAGTACTAACTAGAGGTGTATTCAACTAAGGATTTTCATAGTTGATTTCCCCTTTAGTTGACTTATAGTCGAATCAGGTTTTAAAAAAAATCTAGAGCACCTTAAATGGAATCCCGTTCTCATTCAGGACTTTTTTCCACTTCAAAGTAAATACCCAAAACACTCAGATAAATGAACAAACATGGTAGGTTGGCTTTATTCAGCTTTTATTTATTTACTTACTTATTTTTTAATGAAACGTTAGAGAACATTAACCGTCAGTGCGCAGTATCAAACTGTCAGACAGGCACTGTGCAACATGTCAAAAATATTTTAAATAAAATATGCCTGCCTGAAAATATAAAAAATTGCCACACAACAGCAAAAAAATTATAAGTAAAGGTTCAGTAACGGGGTTTAAAAAGCAATCAACAACAAAAAATGTTTATAGACCTACTTGCCAAGACACGCCGCGACGACACGACAAACGGTTGAACTGTTTTTTTTTCGCCTTACGCGTTTTAAATGGTATGCCATGTTGGTTGTTGTCGTGTGAAATGAAAGACATTGATGACATAACTTGCACTTTACTTTGATTAATCTTTATCTTTCTCAAAATACTTTTGAAGTTTTTTTTTGTAGCCATTATAATCTTGGCAGATTAGCGTGTTCAGCTCCGCTCATTTGGATTGTGCAACTGCTGGGTGTGATTTATTAATGTGTAGTAAGGAAGATGCCTAATGTTAATGCGCACACATCATTTTAAACTATTTATTAACAGAAATTAGGATGATTTTATTTGACAAAAGGCTATATATAACGAAAACAAAGACATTTAATGTAACAACTAACGCTTAGCAGCGTCCTTGGGCACCCCCATGCAGTTAGAATGGTACATTCGACTATGACGTTCATAGTCCACTAGGGGGTATAGTCGACTATAGTCGAATCAGCGACTATTGCAGGTCACCCCTAGTACTAACGTCTTCACATCGCACACAACCCGGGAAGACCATACCAGCCTGTGAACTGTGGTCACTCATGAAATTCAACTCGAAGTTAACTCGACAATGTCAGCAGGGAGAAAGATAAGAGGCGATATATGGACACATTTCTCCTTTGACTCTGAGAAAAAGAAGACAGTGTGTAAACCATGTGGGACGATGATATCGGGAAAAATACGACAAATGAAACGGCATCTGCGGGCTATGGCATTGTTGTTTTTACGGCACCCAGTTTTATACAGAATGTAATATTTATTGTTCATAACAAACTCCATGTTTTCAGGTAGAGCGGGCCTACTGGTCATCAATGTTTTGTTATTCTTATGCTCAATAACTAAGTTCAAGTCAATAAAGTTGTTTGGAAATTTGTTTTTGTATATATTGCACATACAAACAATAATATTCTATAACTGGTTAAGAAATGTTTCATTTTGTGCAAGTGTATATAATGACTATTACACCATTTATATTTTAGTCAACTAAATTCTTTTGATAATTAGTCGACTAAATTCTAATGATAATTAGTCGACTAAAACTAGACTAAGACTAAAAGCAAATCCAATGACTAAATTATGACTAAAACTAAATGACATTTTAGTCAAAAGACTAAGACTAAAACTAAATAAAAATTTGCTGTCAAAATTAACACTGCTTCACACCATGGCCTTTTTAGCACAATGACACCAAGATATTGATGTACATAAAGAAGATTTAAGACTATAGCTGTTCCAGGTGTGGTGTAGGATGTGAACAAAGAGAACAAAACAATGAGTGTGAGTAGTCGTACCTTATGTGGTAGTCTGTTGCAGGTCTGAGATCCTTCACAGTACATTCCAACTCCTCACCACTGCAAGAGGACATGTTGGTCTTACAGGGGCATTCTGGGATGCTCACACAACAGCCTCTCATTCTTTTAGCTGCATTTAGCTGCATTCTCAGCTGCGTCTCCCTGCACCTCTGTCATTACTACACGTGTCTACATCCCACTGCATAGTTATGTTTTCACAAGACTACACCATCATAAATAACATTATGAAGGCAATGTTCTGTGTACATGGACCATGTTCTGTGGACATTCTCAAACCCCAGTTTAGCTTACTTTGAAAGGTTTTTTTTACTTATGTCGATCATAAATAAAATTATATATATAATCTTTATTTAATTGGAGGTGGAAATTTGATCACACATGCTTCACACACACAAAAACATCAGCAGCAGAGGAAGTCAGGTTCTTGAATCTCTTTGGATTCAAGAACTAATCAGTAACATATAATATAAAAGTGTATAAATTTTTGATAACCAAACAAAAATGTACTTGTATCTTAAGGGTCTATGTTCCTGTTTAGGGTGTTGCTGGTCTCACCTGTAGATGAGGCGGTACTTGCTGTCGCGGCCCTTATCAGAGATGGTGAGCTCGTAGGCGCAGGTGTACTGTTGGTCCTGCTTTTGCAGGCCTGCTGGAGGTGCCCACCTCAGCCGAGCCATGCGGGCTTGCACGTTGGACACCTGCATGAAAAACAGACAGGATCTTTCAACATGGGCTCACGCACAAGCCAGGTGCACAATGAACATAGTACTCTTAATACTACACATTTAACCTGCTCACGCACAAGCCAGGTGCACACGTCACACACACTTGCACAAACACAGGTGTATATTTAACACACTCATGCACACAGCCCACCAAATATTGGACATGCTTGTGTGCAAAGCCTGGTGCATTTGCAACACATGCCTAAGGCCAGGTGCACACTCAGCTCAACCATCAATCACACATCTTTCTTCTGCAGTTCTGCTGTTCCATGGCAGACTTCAAAAAGAACTTCAAAAGAACTTTTTTTTTAGCTCCCCACAGTGATGGGGGGGGGGGGGGGGGGGGGGAGGAGTGTCAAATTTAGGAAACACAAGGAAGGACGATGAACTTTAAGTGAGTCAATTTTATTATGAAACCCCATTCTCAAGCTGAGCTCCATCTTCCCTGCAATTTGCACTGAATATCAAAACCACTTTTCTCATATGCAGTGTCATATCTTCTAGTGAACAGTTTCGAGACTTGAATGGAATCATTAACTACAAGAAACACACATCCACAGAAGATGGAGGACTACCTAAGAAATAACACAAAGTAAAAAAAATAATAAAAATGCTCACACCTGCACACGAAACTGTAGTCAGACAGCAATAGAGTAGTAATAATAACTAGGCGTGGGACGCGATCAAAAAAATTTATCGGAAGCTTTGTAATTAATTAATCGAAATGAATCACATTTTAATCGCATTTCAGTATTTAACATGAGAAATATTAATTTAAGTTTGAATGATGAATGAATCAATGATCATAAGCATAAACTTCAACATCTTGTTTATTTTTTCACCAGTCTATTACACAGACCAATAGATGAGTGCAGAAAACGGCAAACAGTTTTCAGAACACTGGAAATTCTGACCAAAAATGTTGTTTAATTTTGAGTTTTGCTCAGGATATTGGAAGAATAAGAAGAATTGAAGTAAATCAGAAGATGTTTTTGAATCCGTGTATCATTCGTTCGTTTGATATTCAACTGAAAATCTAAATTGGAAAATCAAAAAAACAATTCATTATTTTGTTTTTCGTTTTGAATATCAAAACAAAAAAACAAATCAGGCTTGTATTTTTCAGTTTTTTATTTGATAATCCAAACAAAAATAGCAAAATTAAAAAACGGATTCTGAGCCGAACTTGATTTTCATTTAACTTGACCCATTTGTGTGCCCCAGAAGGAACATAGTCTATATTGGTATAGACAACATGACCGGACTGGAACCACATACTAGTTTAATTAAAGACTTATTTGAAGGTGGTCAGACGCACGCAGAAATTTTGTGCACGTTGCGTCAAATACTGCAGTCAAGTTGGTTTCACGTTCGCATATTCAAAATTCGTTCTTCAATAGCTTTAAGACAGTTATAGCAAAAGTGCCAAAATATGCAAGTTCTAATTTCTGGCAATGTAAACAACCACCTACAACTCTGTTTACGTCAGGAATAGGCGTATTTTAAATTGTAGATAACATGTTATTTTAAATGTACTGCTGTCACCTCTGCAACGCCTAAGGCACCGAATTCTGAATATGCGAACGTGAAACCAACCATGGTGTTCCCTTGTGTATCTAGTGGTCCGGTGTTATTTGTCGTTGTGTTTTGTGGTGCTCGTTTACTTTAGTCTCTGCCATGTTTTCTGTACCTTGTATTATTTCAGCATTCATACTTATATAAACGTGTTTTCCTTTCATAATCGCTGTGGTCCTTTATATTCCTTCGTGAGTGTTTCTGTGAAGTGTGTTCTCGGTATGCCTCGTAGTCGCGCACTCTCTGTATGTGTGCGGTTCACTTAGAGGAGACTAGCTCCGTTAAAGTAGGTGTCAGCTCTTTATCGCGGTTGTGTCCAACCCTGATTCCTACCACGTTACACAGATATTGGTATATGATTAATTTCAATAATTACATTCAAAAGGTGGAACTTGTATATTATACTCAGTCATTGCACGTAGACTGATATATTTCAGAAAATTTTAATATTGTGAAAAGGTTCAATATTGAAGACAATAATAAATAGCTAATGAACTAAAACTGGTCTCTCAGTCTAGTTGTGTATGCTACATGGGCAAGAAAAACAAGTATTAAGTGCATCGTAAACAACAACCTACAACTCTTACATAGGTATTTGTAGCTTGCACCAATTTGTGGTAGTCAGTTGTTGTCTTATTATTTCAATAGCTTTTAAATGGTCCATCAGAAGACCACCTAAGAAGTTGTATTACACAAAGAGAATCCTAAACAACAACCTACATCTCAGACATGGGTATTTACATGTGCTGTTTATAAAATTTGAATATTATGAAAAGCTATTGAAATAATTCGATAAAAACTCACCACCATTATTAGGTAAGAGGTATAAATACCCATATCTGAGTTGTAGGTTGCTGGTCATCTTAGTCTTTATATAATACAACTTGTTTGGTGCTGTTCTGATGGACCGTTTAAAAGCTATTGAAATTATAAGATAAAAACTCACCACCACAAATAGATAAGAGGTAGAAATATTCATATCTGTATTGTAGGTTGTTGCACTTTGCACTTGGTGTAATACAACTTGTTTGGTGGTCTTATGATGGACCATTAAAAAGCTGTTGATATGATTGCAAAAAAAAAAAACATTGCGCAGTAGTCTGGGGCCTTTACTACCACTTGCATTCGTGTTAAGGTAATTTGTAGACGGTGCCTTAGACCTTGCAGAGGTGACAGCCGTACATTTAAAATAACACGTTATCTACTATTTATAATACGCCTATTCCTGATGTAAACAGAGTTGTAGGTGGTTGTTTACGTTGCCAGAAATTAGAACTTGCATATTTTGGCACTTTTGCTATAACTGTCTTAAAGCTATTGAAGAACGAATTCTGAATATGCGAACGTGAAACCAACTTGACTGCAGTATTTGACGCAACGTGCACAAAATCTCTGCATGCGTCTGACCACCTTCAAATAAGTCTTTAATTAAACAACTATGTGGTTCCAGTCCGGTCATGTTGTCTATACCAATATAGACTATGTTCCAATGTCTAGGCTACAATCAGAATAGAACAAGTAACACTGCAGTGCACTCCCGCACAAATGAAGCCCACGAAGAATAAACAAATCAATAACTTCCGGGGCACACAAATTGGGTCAAGTTAAAAAATCTAAATCAAGTTTTTTAATTTTGCTATCTTTGTTTGGATTATCAAATAAAAAACTGAAAAATACAAGCCTGATTTGTTTTTTGTTTTTATATTCAAAACGAAAAACTAAATAATGAATTGTTTTTTTGATTTTCCGTTTTTGATTTTCAGTTGAATATCAAATGAACGAATGATACACGGATTTTTTTTAAATACCATTTTAGATGGTATACTTTTTCTTTAATTTCCCAGGCCTCTGCCACAGGCATCTCCATAGTGCCTAGAAGTGGTCTTCTGCATGCCCAAAGCAAATGACTGGTTCTTCCATTCATCATCTATAATATGAGCTGTCACACCAAGATAATTCTTGTTGCTAACAGAGGTCCAGTGACCCCCAGTCAGAACCACATTTGTGGCGCTCTTCACAATAACCTGTTTTACTTCCCTTTCCTCATCATACAGCTACTGGATTTTCTTTGACATTGTCTTTCTGGATGGCAGTTCGTAACTTGCATGAGTTGACGCAATTTGCAGCACTTCTTGTAAGCCTTTATCTTCGACCACAGAGAGCGAACAACACTGCAAATAATATGACGCATCCAGTTTAAACGCCTCCGCCGCTCACGCGAGGTGTGCGGAGTTGCGCGCTACGGTCACTCGCGAAAGTTTTATCCAGTCTTAATGGTCCAACGAAGGTAATTAAAAAAATTTCCTCACTTAAAAAAAAACCCAAGACACCTGGGACAGGATGTGAAATACGGACATGTCCCGGGAAATACGGACATTTGGTCACCCTATCGTACTAGGAATACATTTATCAGCTAAGTTATCATTACTGACCTGCGCGTTAGCCCCAACATGTTTTGCGTTGAGGTGATAATGAAGGGTGGAAGTGCTCCTGTGATAAGCGAACTCCTTCCTACATAAAGTGCAAATAACACTATTTGTGTTTGTACTTCCATCTGGAAGTTTCTTATATTTAAATTTCCCATCCACCAGCGTAGCCTCTTCAGTCATCTCCATCATGCTCATCTTATTGTGCGTCCATATAATCTGTATGCCTGGAACTTGTGCACTGAGAAACATTCCACGGTGCAAAAGTGTCTCATGCGTTAATTTTTTTTGTTCGTTCATTTTCCTGTAATTAATCGAAATTAACGTGATAAAGTCCCACCACTAATAATAACAAAACAATATTTTATAATTTAACTGTGTGTGAAACACAATTGTGCAATGACTTTCATACTTCTAAACAATTACTGCTGAATATAGTATATCTATACTTATTTTCATAGACACAGTTACCTATATTTTATTTTTAATATTATATTTTATTTATTCTTTATTGTATTATAAGTCCTTATATTTTTAGATGTGCATATTGCTAATTTCTTTCTTGCTATAATTACTTCTTTATAGTGCTTATACCTATATAGGTTGGTACTGTAATAAGTGCAATTTCCCCCTGGGATCAATAAAGTATTTCTGATTCTGAGTCACAGAGCTACAGAGCCACAAATCTTGGAATTACAGAGCAACAAAGCCCAGAGCTACAGAGCCTCATAGCAAAGTTGCATGAGACATCAAAGTTTGGTGCTTAAATGTAGCAAACAATCTGACACTAACATTAAGGTTCAATACTTAACATATGTTAAGGGACTGAATCGGTATTCTGGATAAATCAAAATGCACATGCTAACTGGATGTGTGATCTACACAAACAAGCTAGCTGGAGGGGAAAAGGTGGAAAGCAGTAACCTAGCACTGCCTTGGCAAAAGCTACAGATGCTCCCTCACGTCTGCAACTTGTGCCAAAAATTGTCCCAAGGAGTAAGTAGACAATGAAATCCCCAGGTTTAAAATGGAGCATTGGCTTTACAGCTTAACCTCAAATTTCATTCTTACTCTATTTTTCTCAGTTCTCCACTTCATCCAGTCAGGCCACCATTACATCTGTGCTATACAGATACATTAAATATGGCAGTGTCTCCAAAGAATGGTAAACAGAATAAACAAAACACTATGAGGAGAATGAAACTGACACTCCACACAGACAAACTCATTGAAATCACAGAAGAAGAAAGCATTTATTACATAGCTAGATTTTAAATTAATTAATTTTTAAACAAATTTTTTATATATTAGTGGGGTTTTATTCCAAGGAATCTTTTTGGTTTTTATGTCATAATTCTGGAATCATGACAAGTCTTGCCTGGATCTACCCGGAGCCCATCAGACACAAGTCATGAAGACACATAACCCAAAGAGTCCTCCTGAGACCCAGAGCCACAAAGCATGGAGCTACGGAAACAAGAACAAGGCCATGAACCAAATCTGTAAAAAGGTAACAGTTGCAGTCACCAGCTGAATGAATTACAGATGTGTTGAGTGATGTTCTTCTTTTTCTTCTTCTTCTTCTGGCAATTCCCGTTTAGGGGTCGCCACAGCGGATCAAAGGATCAAACTCCTCCATCTGGCCCTGTCCTGAGTGTCCTCCACTGACACACCAGCCATTGTTATATCCTCTACCACTGCATCCATAAACCTCCTATTAAGTCTACCTCTCCTCCTCTTGCCTGGAAGTTCCATCCTCAAGACCCTCCTACCAATATACTTCTCCTCCCTCCTCTGTACACAGGGTTCATACACTTTTTTGACAATTAATTTCCATGACTTTTCCATGACTTTTCCATGACTTTCAGGCAAATTTCAATGACTATACATTCTCTAAACATATGTGTAGACATAAAAAAATAAGAAAAAATCCAGGCCAAAATTCCACAGTATATCATAAATTAATGAAAAGCCACGTGGTTTAATTGAAAAAATAAACATTTTAAATGTTTAAATAAACATTTACCGTATTCAATATCAATATACGTCGCACCTACAAAGTTTTTTAAATGGAAAATGTTGTAGCTATAAGCCGTATCCGGGCTAAAAGTGAGTCCCCGCTTACCGACGGGTCTGGTTAACGACGGACTGGAGTTACGACCGACTTTTCGTAATTTTGCGCGGTGCGCGAAGGTGCAGTGGCAGCACAGTGGAGTGTAGTGGAGTGGTGTATAGTGTATGATAAGCTGAAGCAGCGCAGCCTCCACCGTAGCCCATCTCGACAACGCGATCGCTCTTTCTCGCGTTGGACGCACGCAGTTTTTTTCTATACTGTATTTATGATTAAAGCGTATCTAAATCTAGGGTCACGCTTAACGACGAAAACTGCTTTACGACAGACTTTTCAGTCTCTAACCCCATCGTTAACCGATTGGTTAACCGCACATTTTGCACGTGTCCTTGTCTTTCTCAAACCACAGCTTGTATTTGTCCAACTGAAGCAGCCATTGTTGAATCGGCATTTACCAGCATTACGCTGATTTACATGTCAAAGTACAATCTACAGCTCCGTTTGGAGTCCGTCGCTAACGCAGCGAACTAACGTGTGAAGTTACGTTAGCGGTCCGCACAATGAAAAAAAAGGCTATATATATATTTCTTCCGGTTATCAGAACGACAAACATTTATTGTGTCAAGCAAATTTCCATGACTTTTCCAAAACATTTGGAATTTGGTATTTTTATTTTTTCCAAAACTTATCCAGGCCTGGAAATTGCTATTTTCAAATTCCATAACTTTTCCAGGTTTTTCATGACCGTACGAACCCTGTGTACATGTCCAAACCATCTCAATCTCGCTTCTCTAACTTTATCTCCAAAACATGCTACATGTGCTGATCCTCTAATAAACTCATTTCTGATCCTATCTTTCCTCGTCTTTCCAAATGAGAATCTCAACATCTTCATCTCAGACACCTCCATCTCCCTCACCTGTCTCTTTGTCAGTGCCACTGTCTCCAGTCCATACAACATAGCAGGTCTTACTACTGTCCTATAGATCTTTCCTTTCATTCTAGCAGACACCCTTCTATCACAGATCACCCCAGACACTTTATGCCATCCACACCACCCTGCCTGCACTCTCTTCTTTACCTCTCTTTCACTTCCTCCATTACTCTGTACCCTCGACCCTAAGTAGGTAAACTCGTCAACCTTCACCAAATCAACTTCTTGTAACTGGACCTGTCCACCGTCTGCCCTCTCATTCACACACATGTACTCTGTTTTACTCCTGCTCACTTTCATTCCCCTGCTCTCCAAAGCATATCTCCATCTTTCCAAGCTCACCTCCACCTGCTCCCTACTCTCACTACAGATCACAATGTCATCAGCAAACATCATAGTCCAAGGGGACTCCTGCCTAACCTCGTCCATCAGTCTGTCCATGACAATTGTGAACAGGAAGGGACTCAGGGCTGATCCCTGACGTAGTCCTACCCCCACTTTAAACCCGTCTGTCATTCCTACCGCACATCTCACTGCTGTCACACTGTTCTCATACATATCCTGCACTACCCTCACATACTTTTCTGCTACTCCTGACTTCCTCATACAATACCACAGCTCCTGTCTCGGTACTCTATCATAAGCTTTCTCTAAGTCAACAAACACACAATGTAACTCCTTCTGTCCTTCCCTATATTTCTCCATTAACACATCACGGTTTCTCTGTCTGGCCAATCTGTACAGATTATTTTCCCCTTCCTTAGTGTCCAACTTCTCATACAGCTTGCTATATGCCTTCTCTTTAGCTTCTGCCACTGCTCTCTTTGCCTTACGACACTTTCTTCATCTCGCTGAAAATCCCAATTCTTTTTAGCCAACCGCTAAACTTTCCTGAACTTCCTCATTCCACCACCACGACTCCTTGTCTATCTTCCTCTGTCCTGAGGTCACACCAAGTACCTTCCTAGCCACATCCCTCACTGCATTTGAAGTTTCATCCCAGGTATCCAGAACACCACCACCATTACCCAGTACCTGCCTCACCTCATCCCTGAATTTTACACCACAGTCCTCATCCTTTAACTTCCACCATCTGATCTTAGGTTCCACTCTCACTCTCTTCCTCTTCTTCACCTCCAAATCCATCCTACACATCACCATCCTATGCTGTTTAGCTACACTCTCCCCTGGTAACACCTTGCAATCACTAACCTCTTATAGAGCCCACATTCAACGTACCAACTCTAACCTCCACCTTCCTGCTCTGCCTCCTCTCCATCTTCAGAACCCTCTTCCCCCCTCTCCTCCTCCTCCTTGTCCCAACAGTAGTCCAATTTCCACTAATGCCCTGTTGGACAACAGCACTAGTGGCGGTCGTTGTTAACCTGGGCCTCAACCGATCCGGTATGGAATTTGTTTTTGATCCGCATCATTTAATTTGGCGCAGTTTTTTACACCGGATGCCCTTCCTGACGGAACCCTCCATATTTATCCGGGCTTGGGAACGGCACTAAAATACACTGGTATGTGCACCCTAGTGGCTAGGTTTTAATTGATGTTCTTAGTAAGAGTTATATCTTTAAAAGTAGTTCAACACATCAGTTATGAACACACCTTTCTATTCTTGTCTTCATGTTGTTTCCTTTTCTCGATTGTATTAACCAGATTTTTTTTTCTATTTTGTATTATTTAACATTCATGTCCAATGATTGTACTACTTGTATAAATCCAAATGAAATGTGAAACTGAAGGCCAAATTCCAACTGCAGGTTTGTCAGGTCTGCAGCAGACGCCCCAGGCAAATGACTGATGATGATGGAAACTGCTGTGATGAAGCCATCAGTGAGGTGAGCAGCCCAGGGCAGGAGTGTGGAGGCACACTGCTCTCCTGCCCACCATGGTCCCTTTTCAAAACAACACGTGCATTAATTCAGTCATCTTAATAGATTGGTGTTCAGCCCACAGGAGATGCTTTCAGGCTTCATAAATGAGTGTGGGCATACATTCTGAACAGAATCCAGAATGTTTGTCCATCCAAACCAATGTGCCAGTTTTATCTCGGAAAATATTTGTTCGATCTAAGTAATGACAGATGATGTCACTGAACTGGCTCTTTATAAAAGCCCAGCTTTATGGGTTATTACAATTTTCTATCTACATACATGTCAGGCCGCCATTGTAAATAAGAATATTGTTCTTACTGGCTTGCCTGGTTAAATTAAAGGTTAATAAAAATAATTCTATCTACATACTAGCTGGAAATGGCATATCATAGATAGATACAGGGTTGCCAACTCAACACACGCATTTGACTGTCTTCACACGCTCACACGTCATACATCCGATTTCTCACGCTGAAAAAATCTAGTTTATTTACCTCTGATCTACATCTATGATTCAGTGAGTTACTAGTTCGCTCTGGCGCCACCCACTGGTGATCGATCGCTTTAGGCACAGCACCCACTCAGGAACAGTTCAACATTTTCAATGTGTTTAGTTACCAAAAATAAATAAATAAATACACTTGACTTCAGTCACAGGGAAATGCAATTAAATCACCACCACCACCACCACCACCATGTGGTAATGAAGCACTCACAACAGATGAGTTATTGTCAAAAACACTGGAAAATCCCTTTAATCTCACATGTAAGTTACACTGGTAAATTACAAACAAAATTTAAAATATTTAAAATATTACAAAGGGCAAATGAGTTTTATAGTAGACACGAGTTTTAAATTAGTTGCTTTATTTTATTAAGAGAGGTACCTCTGCTTTACCCAGAACACCCCACCTTTTGACACATACACACACACCCCACCTCACACACACACCCCATCTCATCACACATGGATACTCACACACACATACAAACACCCCACCTCATCTCACATAGATACACACACACACCCCACCTCATCACACATGGAAACACACACACACCCCACCTCATCACACATGGATACACACACACACCCCACCTCATCACACATAGATACACACACACACCCCACCTCATCACACATAGATACACACACACACCCCACCTCATCACACATAGATACACACACACACCCCACCTCATCACACATGGATACACACACACACCCCACCTCATCACACATAGATACACACACACACTCCACCTCATCACACATAGATACACACACACACCCCACCTCATCACACATAGATACACACACACACACCCCACCTCATCACACATAGATACACACACACACCCCACCTCATCACACATGGATACACACACACCCAACCCCCACCTCATCACACATGGATACACACACACCCCACCACACATGGATACACACACACACCCCACCTCATCACACATGGATACACACACACACCCCACCTCATCACACATGGATACACACACACACCCCACCTCATCACACATGGATACACACACACCCCACCTCATCACACATGGATACACACACACCCCCCACCTCATCACACATGGATACACACACACACACACACCCCCCACCTCATCACACATGGATACACACACACACACACACACCCCACCTCATCACACATAGATACACACACACACACACACCCCACCTCATCACACATAGATACACACACACACACACACACCCCACCTCATCACACATAGATAACCACACACCCCACCTCATCACACATAGATACACACACACCCCACCTCATCACACATAGATACACACACACCCCACCTCATCACACATGGATACACACACACACACACACCCCACCTCATCACACATAGATACACACACACACACACCCCACCTCATCACACATGGATACACACACACCCAACCCCCACCTCATCACACATAGATACACACACACACACACACCCCACCTCATCACACATAGATACACACACACCCCACCTCATCACACATGGATACACACACACACACACCCCACCTCATCACACATAGATACACACACACACACCCCCCACCTCATCACACATGGATACACACACACACACACACACCCCACCTCATCACACATAGATACACACACACACACACACCCCACCTCATCACACATAGATACACACACACACACACACACCCCACCTCATCACACATAGATAACCACACACCCCACCTCATCACACATAGATACACACACACCCCACCTCATCACACATAGATACACACACACCCCACCTCATCACACATGGATACACACACACACACACCCCACCTCATCACACATAGATACACACACACACACACCCCACCTCATCACACATGGATACACACACACCCAACCCCCACCTCATCACACATGGATACACACACACGGATACACACACACACCCCACCTCATCACACATGGATACACACACACCCAACCCCCACCTCATCACACATGGATACACACACACCCCACCACACACGGATACACACACACACCCCACCTCATCACACATGGATACACACACACGGATACACACACACACCCCACCTCATCACACATGGATACACACACACCCAACCCCCACCTCATCACACATGGATACACACACACCCCACCACACATGGATACACACACACACCCCACCTCATCACACATGGATACACACACACACCCCACCTCATCACACATGGATACACACACACACCCCACCTCATCACACATGGATACACACACCCCCCACCTCATCACACATGGATACACACACACCCCCCACCTCATCACACATGGATACACACACACACACACCCCCCACCTCATCACACATGGATACACACACACACACACACCCCACCTCATCACACATAGATACACACACACACACACACACACCCCACCTCATCACACATAGATACACACACACACACACACACACCCCACCTCATCACACATAGATAACCACACACCCCACCTCATCACACATAGATACACACACACCCCACCTCATCACACATAGATACACACACACCCCACCTCATCACACATGGATACACACACACACACACCCCACCTCATCACACATGGATACACACACACACACACCCCACCTCATCACACATAGATACACACACACCCCACCTCATCACACATGGACACACACCCTCACCACCCACCTCATCACACATGGATACACACACACGGATACACACACACACCCCACCTCATCACACATGGATACACACACACCCAACCCCCACCTCATCACACATGGATACACACACACCCCACCACACACGGATACACACACACACCCCACCTCATCACACATGGATACACACACACAGATACACACACACACCCCACCTCATCACACATGGATACACACACACACCCCACCTCATCACACATAGATACATACACACACACCCCACCTCATCACACACACACACCCCACCTCATCACACACACACACACACACCCCACCTCATCACACATAGATACACACACACACACACACCCCACCTCATCACACATGGATACACACACACCCCACCTCATCACACATGGACACACACACACACCCCACCTCATTACACATGGACACACACACACACACCCCACCTCATCACACATGGATACACACACACCCCACCTCATCACACATGGATACACACACACCCCACCTCATCACACATGGATACACACACCCCACCTCATCACACATGGATACACACACCCCACCTCATCACACATGGATACACACACACACCCCACCTCATCACACATGGATACACACACACACCCCACCTCATCACACATGGATACACACACACACCCCACCTCATCACACATAGATACACACACACACCCCACTTCATCACACATGGATACACACACACACCCCACTTCATCACACATGGATACACACACACACACACACCCGATCTCATCACATATAGATAAATACACACAACCCACCTCATCACACATGGATACACACACACACACACACACACACACACACACACACACACACACACACACCCACCCACCCCACCTCATCACATATAGATAAATACACACACCCCACCTCGTCACATATAGATACACACACACACACCCCACCTCATCACACATGGATACGCCAAACATACAAGAAGAGAAATATGCAGTACAGAGAGTGAGACAAACACTGTGTTTAAATGCATATGAATGGGCCCCAACGGGGTGTTTGTATGTGTGAAAAGTACCGGAGCTGAAAAATAAGCCTGCAGTCGACAAAAACAATACACTATCACCATGGTGATGCACAAAAACAATACACTATCACCATGGTGATGCACAAAAACAAACCACTCTCCATGGATGAATAAAGAGCAACCTGCAAAGTGCGCTGTAAAAAAATACACACCAAAAAAAACATCAACATTGTGACATCAAGTTACCAAAAACTCAAACAAACCCTAAGATGGCAAAATGCTGCCACCATGTGGCTGGTTAGAGAAATGTGTATGTCTCAAAACACACTGTATAAGTACTGACAGAACATATTAATGGCAGCCCCATCTCATGTGTGCAGGTGTACTGCCACCACAGGTATTTATAGCAGAGTGGGTTGGACTCTATATACAGACCCATTCCCACTTACAACTTACTTGAGGTCTGTCCATTACTGAAAGAAGATCTTGAAATTTCTTCACCTCTGCATCTTGATCTTTGGGATAAGACACAGGGAGGAAGAGAGGGAGATGGAGAGAGAGAGGGAGATGGAGAGAGAGAGAGAGAGAGAGAGAGAGAGAGAGAGAGAGAGAGAGAATTATTATGATTATGAAATCACTTTACTGAAGTTTGTTTGACTTCTCCACCTCATGTAAATTATATAAATGAAAAAGTCTACCTCAACATAAAAATAAGTAAAAGTGTTGATACTGCTGACATCAGTGTATGAGAGGAGGAATCACAGTGCAGTAAGAGAGTGGGGGGAGGGATCATAATGAGAGAGGGGAGGGATCAGAGCAGGAGAGGGGAGGGATCATAATGAGAGAGGGGAGGGATCATAATGAGAGAGGGGAGGGATCAGAACGAGAGAGGGGCGGGATCAGAACGAGAGAGGGGAGGGATCATAATGAGAGAGGGGAGGGATCAGAGCAGGAGAGGGGAGGGATCAGAGCAGGAGAGGGGCGGGATCAGAGCAGGAGAGGGGAGGGATCAGAACGAGAGAGGGGCGGGATCAGAACGAGAGAGGGGAGGGATCAGAGCAGGAGAGGGGAGGGATCAGAACGAGAGAGGGGAGGGATCAGAGCAGGAGAGGGGAGGGATCAGAACGAGAGAGGGGAGGGATCAGAACGAGAGAGGGGAGGGATCAGAACGAGAGAGGGGAGGGATCAGAACGAGAGAGGGGAGGGATCAGAACGAGAGAGGGGAGGGATCAGAACGAGAGAGGAGGGATCAGAACGAGAGAGGAGGGATCAGAGGGGGAGAGGAGGGATCAGAGGGGGAGAGGGGCGGGATCAGAGCAGGAGAGGGGAGGGATCAGAGCAGGAGAGGGGCGGGATCAGAGCAGGAGAGGGGAGGGATCAGAGGGGGAGAGGGGCGGGATCAGAGCAGGAGAGGGGAGGGATCAGAGGGTTTTTTGGATCTCAGCTAGGATGAAGTAAAATTAATTGACATGTTCAAACAACTAAACTCAGATACCTTTATGTTAACAATGTATGTGAATACAAGTTCTCATTCTGGTCCTTTTAAACTCTGAGACCTTGGAGCACTAGCTGTTCACACATTAGATCATTTACAACTCAGACCCCATGTGTGTAACACTGAATTATGGATAATGTGTTCAAGGCATTTAGAGGCACCTGTGACACTGACTGAAGACCCAAAAAGTGAAAGAAATTAAAGACTTATGCTTCAGAGCCACAGCACTTACAATCCCACTTACAATCCCAGCCCAACTCTCTCTGGGGTTCTTAGTCTCACACTCTCTCTCATGCCTACAGTAGTGAGGGCAGAGATGGCAGGGAGGATACGGTTGGGTAGGAGGACTGTGTGTCCACTCACCTCATATGATGGATGAGGGTACCTGACTCCAATGAGCACAAGTGTGTGTGTGTGAGGGAGTGTACGAGAACGAGTGTGCGTGTGTGAGAGGGAGTGTACGAGAACGAGTGTGCGTGTGTGAGAGGGAGTGTACGAGGTGTGTGTGTGTGTGTGTGTGTGTGTGTGTGTGTGTGTGAGTGAGTGAGTGAGTGAGTGAGAGAGAGGGAATGTACGAGTATGAGGCTCCCGGTGCTTTAAGGGTTAGGTTAGGGAATAGGGGTTAGGGAATAGGTGTTAGGGATTAGAGGTATTCTACAGCTGCCTAATTTTCTTCTTGATACAGACACTCACTCCACTCAACTACACTCCTCATAACCTTATCCTACCTCAACATAGTCTCACACCCTCACACATCCACACCCACCCACCTCCACCCCACAGTCCCACACCACACACCTACCCATGGTATTGTGTCTCAGGGCTCTTTGGATCACTGATATCAATCTCAGACACCTGTGATAATTAGTTTGCTAGGTGAGCCCAATTAAAGGAAAACTACTTAAGAAAGATGTTTAATATTATTAAGCAGGCCACAGGTTTCAAGCAACATGGGAAAGAGAAAGGACCTCTCTGCTGCCGAAAAGTGTCAAATAGTGCAATGCATTGGACAAGGTATAAAAACATGAGATGTTTCACTTAAATGTGCCATATTTTGTCAATTGTAATTTTTACACCGCCTCAGTCATGGCACCTCAGTCATGGCCTCAGGTCTGGGAATCGAACCCACGACCCTCCGGTCACAAGACCAGTTCCCTACCACCAGGCCATGACTGCCCCTTAAGTGTGATCACCGTACTGTGAAGAGATTTGTGACTGATTCAGAAATAAATTCAGATAAATTCATTGGATTAAGATGCTACAATACCAGAAAGCAGCAGCAGTGAAGCTACTGGAATCTCTGGAGTCCCAATAATGTGTAGAGGGTGCAGTTGTGCATAAGCATACTGCTATACGCCTACTGCTATAACCCTACTATTGTAAGCCTACTATTATAAGCCTACTGCTATAAGCCTACTACTATAACCCTACTACTTTAGCCTTACTATTATAAGCCTATTACTTTAACCCTACTATTATAGGCCTACTACTTTAACCCTACTATCATAGGCCTACTACTTTAACCCTACAATTATAAGCCTACTGCTATAAGCCTACTGCTATAAGCCTACTGCTATAAGCCTACTGCTATAACCCTACTACTTTAGCCTTACTATTATAAGCCTACTACTATAAGCCTACTATTATAAGCCTACTATTATAAGCCTACTGCTATAAGCCTACTATTATAAGCCTACTGCTATAAGCCTACTATTATAAGCCTACTGCTATAAGCCTACTATTATAAGCCTACTGCTATAAGCCTACTATTATAAGCCTACTGCTATAAGCCTACTACTATAACCCTACTACTTTAACCCTACTATTATAGGCCTACTACTTTAACCCTACTATCATAGGCCTACTACTTAACCCTACTATTATAAGCCTATTATTACAAGCCTACTATTTCAACCCTACTACTATAACTATTTTAACCCTACTACTCTAACCCTACTATTATAAGCCTACTACTTTAGCCCTACTATTATAAGCCTATTATTATAAGCCTACTACTATAACCCTACTATTATAAGCCTATTAATTTAACCCTACTATTATAAGCCTACTACTTTAACCCTACTACTATAACCCTACTACAATAACCCTACTACTATAACCCTACTACTATAACCCTACTACTAGAAGCCTACTACTAGAAGCCTACTATTATAACTATTATATTATTATAATACTATTCAGCTCCCTAACCCAGTGCTCACAATCAGAAACGGTACCAGTGGGGCCAGAGGAACATGAAAACTAATTTCCAAACAGTCTTGTTAACTGATGAATGCCGTGCAGCCCTGGATGGTCCAGATGGATAGAGTAGTGGATGATTGGTGGATGGAGTAGTGGATGATTGGTGGATGGAGTAGTGGATGATTGGTGGATGGAGTAGTGGATAGAGTAGTGGATGGAGTAGTGGATGGAGTAGTGGATGGAGTAGTGGATGGAGTAGTGGATGGAGTAGTGGATGGAGTAGTGGATGGTTGTTGGATGGAGTAGTGGATGGTTGGTGGATGGAGTAGTGGATGGTTGGTGGATGGAGGTGGCAGGTATATAGACCTTCTGACTGAAGGAAGAGCCGTGCCTTCCATAGCAAAATCATCTTTATGCACGACAACACACCATCTCATGCTAGGGCTGAACAATTAATCGTTTTTTAATCGAAATCGCGATTTGTATGGACGCGATTTTCCAATCGCAAGAGCTGCGATTTGAATGAGCCGATAGCCTGCAAGTAGGACCAGGGAAAAATCAGCCCAACAACAACCAAAAAAAAAAAACGTGACGGCCTGCTGTTGACCAATCAGAAGCTGCTAGTCGTGCACGTCCCTAAGGCAGAAACCGAAAGCTAAAAACAATCAGCACTGCGCTCGATGTCAGGGAAAAAGATGAACCTTTTATCTGAGCAACCGTGCGAGGCCCAAAGTCCAGTGGACGAGTTGGTACCAAAGAAAAATGGCACATCGTGTGTGTGGGTGCATTTTGGTTTCAGGAAAACTGACAATGGCCAAAAACAGGTGTGTGGAGTATTAAAATTGGTCAGGTAAATGTTCCTTCCCCTGTTTTTGAGGGGTTTCTCTTTATACTACCACATATCGTTTCTACAACACTGCAAAGAATGTGTATTCCACCGCTCGCGCAGGGTGGCGCAAGGTGTGCGAAGTCACGCGCTACGGTCACTCGCGAAAGTATTAACCTAGCTTTACGCGACAACGACAGATAATGTGGTCGAGTCGAACCGCTGAACTTCACCAAAGCCTCATTGTTCACTTCATAAATTTCATTTTGAATTGAAAAACATTTTGAATTAAAGAGCCGTTGTCTACAGTTGTACTTTCCTCTTGACCATACAGGAAAGAACATCGTGAATGGATTAAAAGACGCGTTGGCCAACTGGGACAAGTGTGCGTAACCACAGATAACGCATCTAACATGATAAAGGCAGCCGAAATAAACCAGTGCACCAGGCTACAGTGTTTTGGGCACAGACTCCATCTTGCGATCGATAAGTGTCACATTTAATAAAGATCTCTCTCTCTCTCTCTCTCTTTAAAATAACGATCTCTATGCAATCTTGATTATGCCGTAAAGACAAAAAGAATGTTAGTTTACTCTGAAAAGATGTCTTGTGTTTTATCATTTAGGTCTGTCCAGTAATAAATGAAAGCTGTTACACTTTGATAAATGTGATTTGTAGATATTATTTTCATTCACATAAATAACAGTAATCAAGACAGATTACACTTTTTGTTTGCTTTTATTATAGATTACATTTTAGTATTTTTCAAATAATTTTCCCCCTTAACTACTATTTTTCAGAAAATGCACTTAAAGATGACAGAGTTGACCAAGGAGTTGGTGTTTGTAAGAAGCTGGTGGGACATTGCTCTGCCAGCTGGAAGAAGTCGGCTCTGACAGCAGCTCAGAAAGAATTCAACCTTCCTGAACATTCACTAATTACTAGTTGTCACGTAGGGCAACGCCCCCTCTCGTAGCTGTCGCTCTGGGTTCCCTCATGTCCGTGTTCCCTGCCTGTTTGTCCCGCCCTGCTCGTTGGTTTTGATGGATTCCTTGTTTGTTACCACGCCCCTGTGTCATTGTCATCACCTGTCCCTTGTTTAGTCCTGTGTATATTAATCCCTGTGTCTCCCAGGTCTAGTTGTCGGTCTTTTTGTTTTTCGCTGTGTTTTGCCTGTTCGCCCTAGTGCTGCTGTTTAGTGAGTCCTCCTTGTTGTTTTCCTTGTCCGTGTTCATGCCTTTGTACATTTCATGTCAGGATTGCCAACCCGATATGACCCATGCCCGTTACATCGACTCTGCCTATGGAATTTCCTGTAATAAATCTCGCTCTCCTCAGCGCTTGTGTCCGCCTCCCTGTTCTGCCCCGCGCAGATCGTTACATAAAGACCGACCCTACAAGGACACAGCGAGGGAGCGAGACTCTGGTGAGTTTAATCGCTGTGATGAGATGTTGGCTGGTTCGGTCCAGTTCAACTCTCCGATATCGCAGCGTGAACGAACCAGAGACAGAAATTCCCCTGGCGCTGTGGGAACACGGAAGTCTCGACGCGCACCAACGAAAGCCCAGTCACTTTCGGTTTCGACTGGCTTTCGCGTCGAGACTCCTGTTGAGCGCTACGTGTCTGCCCGGCTTGATCACTATAGGGATGAGAAACCTGTAGTACAAGTCGCGGGCAGACGGATAGAGTGCACAGACTGGCGTTTGCTTAACCCTCGGTTGGCTCTCGATGGCTTCTGCGAGCTCCCGACGCCTCAGAGGAGGCGGAGCCGTCGCAGAGAGAGCCACCGAGGGGCTTCTGTGTCTGTGTATTCTTCCAGGCTCACCCAGGACCCTGAGGAGGAGGACCTACCGCCGCTGATCCAGCCAGCTACACACCACGACACCCCCAAGTATTTTTTGGGGGGGAGTACAAACCACGTCGGCTTGGCGGACACGCCCCCCGATGACGTCAGTATAGTGGCTCCGCCCCCCGAGGACGTCGGCTTGACGGACACGCCCCCCGATGACGTCAGTATAGTGGCTCCGCCCCCCGAGGACGTCGGCTTGGCGGACACGCCCCCCGATGACGTCAGTATAGTGGCTCCGCCCCCCGAGGACGTCGGCTTGGCGGACACGCCCCCGATGACGTCAGTATAGTGGCTCCGCCCCCCGAGGACGTCGGCTTGGCGGACACGCCCCCCGATGACGTCAGTGCAGCGACTCCGCCCCCCGAGGACGTCATGTCACGTCTGCGGCCTGTTCCCGCGATCCCGAGGAGGTCGTCCACGCCTGTTCCCGTTCCCGCTGCCTGTCGGCAGTCCGCGCCGGTTCCAGTTCCCGCTGCCCGTCGGCAGTCCGCGCCGGTTCCTGTCCCCGCGACCCTGGAGAGGTCGTCCGCGCCGGTTCCTGTCCCCGCGACCCTGGAGAGGTCGTCCACGCCGGCTCCTGTTCCCGCTGCCCGCCAGCGGACCCTGCCTGTTCCCGCTGCCCGCCAGCGGACCCTGCCTGTTCCCGCTGCCCGCCGCCCGGCCGCGCCTGTTCCCGCTGCCTGCCGCCCGGCCGCGCCTGTTCCCGCTGCCCGCCGCCCGGCCGCGCCTGTGTCCCCAGAGACTGTGCTGCCCTCTATTGGGCCTGGACGTTTTGTGCCCTGTGCCCCCGTCTCTTTGCCCATGTTCCCCTTGCTCCCTTGTTCTGTCCCCGGTTTTGTGTTGGTCCCAGTCCCTGTGTGTGTACCTGTTCGTGTCCTTGTGCCCGTCCCTGTGTCTGTGTCTGGTCAGTCCCTCCAGGTCCCTGTACCTGTGTCTGTTCCCCAAGTAATCACCCACTTTGTTCCTGTCCCAGTCTCGGTTGTCCAAGCCGTGTTTGCCTCCGTGTGTGCCTCTGCCCTGTCCCCTGGCCCCACTCCCGTGTCTGTCCCCGGGCCTGTCCTGTCCAGTCCTGCTCCCGTGCCTTGCCCTGTCCCTGCCTGTATCGCCATGCCCCGACCCAGCTCCTGGCACGTCTCTGGTTCCCCTGTCTTTGTCCCTGCCATGCCCCAGGCCCCATGTCCTGTTCTGCCCGGTCCTGTCCCTCTGGTCTGTCCTGTGTCTGCTGTTCCTGTCCCTCGCCGTGTGCCGTAGTTCCCTGTCCTGTCCAGTCTGCCCTTGCGTGCCCCGGAGTGGCACGCTTTGAGGGGGGGTTCTGTCACGTAGGGCAACGCCCCCTCTCGTAGCTGTCGCTCTGGGTTCCCTCATGTCCGTGTTCCCTGCCTGTTTGTCCCGCCCTGCTCGTTGGTTTTGATGGATTCCTTGTTTGTTACCACGCCCCTGTGTCATTGTCATCACCTGTCCCTTGTTTAGTCCTGTGTATATTAATCCGTGTCTCCCAGGTCTAGTTGTCGGTCTTTTTGTTTTTCGCTGTGTTTTGCCTGTTCGCCCTAGTGCTGCTGTTTAGTGAGTCCTCCTTGTTGTTTTCCTTGTCCGTGTTCATGCCTTTGTACATTTCATGTCAGGATTGCCAACCCGATATGACCCATGCCCGTTACATCGACTCTGCCTATGGAATTTCCTGTAATAAATCTCGCTCTCCTCAGCGCTTGTGTCCGCCTCCCTGTTCTGCCCCGCGCAGATCGTTACACTAGTCAGTTACCAATGTTGCAGTTAAACCTTTATGTGAATTTCTGTAATTTGTTGTTCTTTAAAGGTATTGAGTTTTAAAAATAAAACTGATAACTGCATTTAATCCGACAACCCTGGGAATATTTTTTTATGTAGAAGTTTATACTTATATTTGACAGATATTTGAAACACGAATACAGGTTTAGGATTTAATGGATTAAAAATAATCGCAATTTAAATCGCAATCGCAATATTCTGTGGAAAAATCGCAATTAGATATTTTGCCCAAATCGTGCAGCCCTATCTCATGCTGCAAAGAATACAATTTAAGATGGGCATAAAATGAGAGAAACTCCTTTTAGGGACCACCACCCTTCCCTGACCTCCACCCTACTGGTGTGGCCACCACCCTTCCCTGACCTCCACCCTATTGAGAGCCTTTGTAGTCCTCAAGCAAAAGACGATGAGGGTGAGATGCACTTCATATCTAAGCAGCTCTGGGAGGTTCTGACATCCTGCCAATAAAATCAAGCAAAAACTTTCCAAAAACTCAAGTTCGATGAATGCAAGAATTGTGAAGATGATATCAAAGGGATGTTAACATGTACCTGGGCCTGTTGAGATGTTTTTGATTGAAATAGTTTTGATTTAATTAAATGTCACTTATCACTTGTGACTTATCACATAGCACTTTATAAACAATTAAAAATGCAAATGTACATATGTCTATTTAATTTATTTTAGTGTTTTGTAAGTTTTTGTAAACTGCTGCCTTGGAAAGAGGATGCCAACCCAATTTCACTGCTGCAACACTGTTCCTAACATTGTTTCCTCAGCGACAATAAAAGACTATTCTATTCTTAATGCAAATTCAGAATCATTTGTTCAAAATGATCATTTGTTCTTTACAACCTATAAAATGTTTTGAAATTCTGTTGTGCATAATAATTTGAAACATTGAGTTTATTTTTTAAAATAAATTCTGTTATCATAGGGAGTTTTGCTAAAAAATGATTTATACTCTTTATATATTTAAACGGTTTAATTTCATCATTTGCATTGACCATTTAGGAAAATCTGACAAAAATATCACTGCCATAATCATTTGGAATACAGTGGGTGTTTTGAAGGATGTTGATTCTTCTTGAATGATATGAGTTGAATTCATCCATCACTGCCCCTTTCAAAAATGGAGCTGATGGCTAATGCCCCAGGCTAACTCTGGGCTCTCTCCTTATAGTTGGACTCAAGGCTGTGGTTGGTTTAGTTGGATGTGTCGCATGTACCCCGCACATGCATGAAAGCTGAAGGTAAAATCTCAAACAAATCCAGTTCTGAATCAAATCTAGGAACCCTAGGTCTGCTTTATGGCCTGCCGTGTTTAGTGGATCTCAAGGACCAGTAGCTAGAGACAAAACAGCTGTATCATTTGACAAAAACAAGTGTTTCAAATGCAGGATGGTCTGGTGGTTAAGCTGTAAAGTCAAACATAGCATCTCTCCACTAGATGACGCCAGACTGGCTTTGCTTCTCCTGGTTTAATGTGGTTTCAAGTGAGCAATGGCTTGGATTACTCCTCTTATCTCGAACAGACATCCACTTTTGAGCATGCTGGCATGTGTGTGTGTGTGTGTGTGTGTGTGTGTGTGTGTGTGTTTGTGTGTGTGTGTGTGTGGGAGTAGATAAATATATTTAAGAGCTCAAACGCCAAGACCTCCTGTTTTGTGCAGGTCTTTTCAAACATGTTTCCATGATGTCAGAAAATGACAGGTCCACCTTCACTGACAGAACTGTGGAGATCCTGGTCTGAAGAACAAACCCATCTGAGACACAGCAGAGCAGAACCACGGGCCCAGTCCACAACCACAAACGCGCGGGGTAGATGTTGTGGGAGAATGATGGGAGGAGCTTTCTAGAGCAGTGATAATGGGGAGGAGGCGGGGCCTATCTGACAGTGACCCTGGTTGGGGGTAGTGATATAAGGGGGAGGGGTATGCACCTCAACAGGGACGTTCAGCACACACAACCCTGGAGATATGTGGGTCAAGCCCACTAACAAGGGCTACACTGTAGGAGCAGGAAAACTGATAGCACCTCCTCCATTGCCAGCTAGCCAGAAAAAAGGACCCCCTCTCCATCTCCGTCCTGCCCTCTGTCCCAAACAGTTGTAGATGTTTAATTAAGCATAAAATTCATTCCCTTAGATGTTGAATTCAAATAATGTAAATGTGTGTTTTAATCCTAAAGATTCTTGTTTCTTACTAACAAGGCTAACAGACTGGACTGATGCTATGTCCGTCACCCACACCCAGAGTTGTATAGTAATGAAGTAGAATTATTTCACTACTGTACTTAAGTACTAAAATGCTGTATCTGTACTTTACTGGAGTATTATTTTTTTGTGCACCTCTCGACTTTTGTATGTGCGAAGTTACAAGGTGGAATTCATGCACTTGTACGACACTATTCCAAATAATTCGCTTTTTATCTCATTAAAAGAGATGGTACTGTGATTGGTAACAGCAGAAGAGCAACATAAGTGCTGCATTATAAGCTTGTTGGCGTTTTAATGTACATATATTGGTGTCTTACACACCTTCAACATCGAGTGATCGTGGTGGAGAGAGTGAGGAAGGAGACACCCCTGGCCCTACTTAGAGACAGTGTTTGCGTTTGCTGGAGTGAAAGTAAATTCCTATAGGATGAAGTGCCATCTCTGCCTCCCTAAAGAGGGTGAAATATTGGCCCTCAAAAATTCACCTTCGAACTTGATGAAACACATGTAACACAATGTCTTACACAATGTAAGTTATAAATATAACGCACAGAAGACACACCAGCTTTAGCTGTCAGTAAGCGCAAGTTAGGTTAGATATCTTGGCTAACTAACCTAATTATGTTCATGACGTGCTGCAGTATTCACTTAACATTAGCTGGCAATCATAAAGGCGATGTCACACTGAGTTGTGTTTTTAGCAACAGTAAGCAGTGTCTCTTCATGCTGACTAATCATGTGCCCATTTTTATAGTGTAGGGCATTTATTGAGGGTAAACGCAGGGCTGTAGGCTCACCCTTAGAATCCGACGGATGGATTTTACGTCCAAAATACACCTCGTTTTCTCAGCTAAATTAAGGCGAACTTGTACTTCTGTGTGAAACCTACGACGTAGCGGGACATAGGTTATCTGTTTTTTTGTGTACGAAGTGTTAAGCCCAGTTTTTTTAAGTTGCTACTTGTTTGTACATACAGAACACTTGTGTTTGTGGTCTTTGACAGCTTTGATTTGTAAGTAATATATAAAAACAATTGATAATCAAACTTTGACGGCTTTCTTTAATTAATTCAAAACACAACACTTGTACTTTTTACCTTCAGTACTTGAGTAATACATTTTAGAATAAACTACTTGCAATACGTAAGTACAAATATGCTGAATACTTCTGTACTTCTACTTAAGTAAAGTTTTAAAGAACAGAGTACTTGTACTTTTACTCAAGTATGGGTCTCTAATACTTTATACATGTCTGACCACACCCATAGGAACTCTCACCTGGCACATCGGGGTCTTGACTCCTGGGGCTGCTCCTTGGCCCTCGGCCCACCTTCTTGGTTCCAGGGCTGGCTCCGCCCCCTCCACCCAACCCCCCTCCGCCTCCTCCACCCCCCACGTGGCTCTTGCTGTAGCCGTTGTAGATGCTGCTGCAGGTCATGTTGCTCTTGTAAGCAGACGAGGGCGGGTTGTTCACACAGTTCTGACGCTCCATCCGTTCCTTCATCTTCTTAGGGTGTGGCTTGTATGGCTCATCCCGCCCACTGTAGTTCATTCCAATGATGGGGATAATCTCTGGAGATACACCCACACACGTCACTGTGGTAAAACACTATCGGCATAGATTTTCCAGACAGTACTCTGCTGTCAGAGGCATCTACAGGGGTGGAAGTCTTACTGGTCTGCGCACACTGTGTCCTGCACCAGCATACCTGAACCAGGTAATCACGGGTGATTATCAAGCCCTTTCTGAATGGAGTCAGGTGTGTGTGGGCAGGCAGATGGGTGCAGTGTCTACAGCGTAGCTGACACCAGGGTGGAGAAGGGGAGGACACCTCATGCAATCTTACCTTCTTTGTAAATGGGTGGGAGGTGGTGCTGGTAGAACTGGTGTGGGGGCAGGTCCCCAGGGCTGACGGGCGGGTAGAAGGCTGTGTGGGAGTTGGGCATGAAGTGCGGGTGGGTCATGTATGGGGATAAGTGGTGGGTGGGGGAGATGGCGGGAGAATAGCTGGGTGGGTAACACTCAGGAGACTGGGGAGTTACCACCACCCTCCGGACTCCTGTGTTATCTTCCAGCACCTAGGGAGAGAGGGAGAGCATATCAGAGTAATGTCAGTCATCCTTTTACAATGTGTTCTTTCAACTATACCACTCATCATAATGATGATTTGATGATTACTGATGATTTAATAACGTGTGTGGCTTTGATGAACATGTTGAGCGTGTTGAGCTGTGAGTGAGAAAATGGCTGGAGTGAGAAAACTCTGGGGTGAGTTTCCTGAAAGCGAATGAACTTCACAATTTACGAATAACTTTAATAATGACGTAACTGAGTGCTGTTTTTACGCCGGTTTCCCAAAAGCCTTCTTATCTTCCTAACTTACGAACAAGTCCCTAAGTAGTACTTACTTAACTCCACTCCCACGTTTGCAAAGAACAGGCTTTGCCAGTCAAAAAGTGAACCACCGATTTACATACATTATGTATTACTAATAATCATAAAATCAAACAACAAAAAAGTATTTATACAACATGTAGGGTGAAGTCAGTTAAAATTGGCCACTTTTTGGTAAATGGTTTATAAGACTATCAAACATGCTATACCTGAGATTTAAGGACATTGTTATTGACCAGGTTCTCAAAATATTTTTTGTCAAAAAATTTGGGGGAAAAAAAATCATTGTTTTAGATTTATAAGATTTAGAAGGTTCCCTCTTCATTTTTTTCTCAAGGTTCAGTTAAATGGGCCAGTGAAATGAGACGGCACCAGTCATTTCTTTTAAATTTTAACAGTAAATTGACGCTATTGTCTTTGCCATGAAACTTTACATGAAATAAAAAGTTTCTTTAATAAATGCATTTAGATCATCACCACAGACACCAGCCAACCAGTCCTCTGTGCCCTTTGGATGCTTCAAAACATAGCAGGCTGTGCAGGGGTGCAGGCTGTGCAGGGGTGTTTGCTAATCTTGCTTTGTGTATTTTTTCATTGGTTGTTTTTTGACCGTGGGAGAGTGTCAAACCTGGGCCTCAATTTATATGTACCGTCTGTGTAAGAGCATGCAATAAAATGGCCCATTTCAGCTGACTTCACCCTATGTATAAAAATAAATAAATTAAATTAAATAGTTCATTTGTAATTGGCCAAATGGGCCATGGGATATATGTCATTATGAAGAAACTCGGGGCCAGTGTGGTATAAGTCAGTGCCATATATATAAATGTATAAAAACGAAGCGCGGTGAGTAGCTGAATGGTGGGACTGAGGGCAAAACTTCTTCTGGTGGCTCTTGTTAACTCCTCCTGTATGAGACCAAGAGAGCCATGATCCCCTCCCTAGGCATTTGGTATCTCACACAATTCATCATCAGGGAGATCAAGTTGACCCACACTTAGACGCCCAACTGCGTTAAGATGAGCTGCTTTTCCACGCTGATTACGGCGTCTTCTCTAATAACCTCTTGAGAACCAATATTCTTTGTACAGCTGCCACGTTCACCACATAACCACCATTGTCAGCATTACTCTAGGTTACTTATATGTGTAGGTAATAAATGAATAAATTTGATTGGTTAAGAGTTCCTAAGCTTAGTTGTCTGATTTGTAACCATTGCTTGGGGAACCATATATTATTTGACTTCTATGACTGTTCCACTGGAAAGAAAAATGCATATTAATGCATTAATAAACCGTATGTTCCATTTTAAACCATTTCAATAGTTTATTTTGTGAAAACAATAGTTTCTATTTAGTATGCATATTTATGCGCAGTATTGAACTAAGGACAATGGATCTAATTACGCTTTCAAAATTACATTTAAGTGTTTGTGGATTCGTGTTTATACACACGCGTGTGCAGTTCGGAGCGTTCTTAAAGGGATCTTCAGCGGCCTCTTTCATTTTTCATACAGAACACTGTTGGGCAGACAACATCGGTCGGAAAAAGTCAAATATCATCGCGATGCAGGGATTCTGCAAAGGGTGTGTTTAAAAATCATCTCTAATTCAATTTATGCAAATTAAACATGTACTGAGGGAACTCACCCTTGACCTCTGACCCCACAGCAGGCTTAGGCACTCACATAAAAGCAATTCTAAATTCAGCTCTGGTCTTGTTAATTAATGCAGCTTTGCCATGTCCAGACAAATGGATCCAGAACATCTAACACATCTCAAACCATTTGATCAACAGGGACAAAACCGTTTTAATCTATTCCTGCAAATCCCTGATCGGTAGGTCTTTGCCACCCACCGTTTCCTGATCCGATCTCACATAACTTGCATAAATGTGGCCATTTCCTGCTCCGAGCTGGCACATGGTCTGATCTAAATCTCTCACATCAGAGTCACCAGATTTGTATACCAACCACACACTCCTCCAACCCCACATCTCTCTCTCTCCCTCTGCCTCACACTCCTCCAACCCCACATCTCTCTTTCTCCCTCTGCCTCACACTCCTCCAACCCCACATCTCTCTCTCTCCCTCTGCCTCACACTCCTCCAACCCCACATCTCTCTCTCTCCCTCTGCCACACACTCCTCCAACCCCACATCTCTCTCTCTCCCTCTGCCACACACTCCTCCAACCCCACATCTCTCTCTCTCCCTCTGCCTCACACTCCTCCAACCCCACATCTCTCTCTCTCCCTCTGCCTCACACTCCTCCAACCCTACATCTCTCTCTCTCCCTCTGCCTCACACTCCTCCAACCCCACATCTCTCTCTCTCCCTCTGCCACACACTCCTCCAACCCCACATCTCTCTCTCTCCCTCTGCCACACACTCCTCCAACCCCACATCTCTCTCTCTCCCTCTGCCTCAGTTAAGTGCCTCGCCTCTACTCCCTCCCCCACACATTCTCCTCTGCCCCATCTCTGACAGGGCAGGGTGCAGTGTGGAGGGGATACAACCTCTGTACACATGAACCTTGTGTTTTCCCTGTTCAGACCCTTCAGTGAAATGACATCAGCAGGGTGAGTGTGTCGCAGGGCAGCTTTCTAACGACTGGGTGATACAGTCCCTGCAGGTCAAAGTAACACCACCGGTTCCCCAAACGCACTGGCAAGCACAGTGACACTTAAGCACAGGAGTCCAACAGGAGTGAAGGGGAGTTGGACTACAGCTGGACTACAGCTGGACTACAGTTGGACTACAGCTGGACTACAGCTGGACTACAGCTGGACTACAGCTGGACTACAGCTGGCCAGGTCTCTCTTGTAAAAGAGATCTTGTATCTCAAGGGACTAACCTGGTTAAATAAAGGCAAAAAAATTGGCTCACTGCCAGCAGTTACAGTGGATGACGTGAGCAGTGAGGAGTTCTAGTAAATGAGGAAAAAGTGCCAGGAGCCATGACCCTGCGGAATACTCACACACACACACACACACACACACACACACACACACACACACACACTGCACACAGACTACGCACACCAACACACACTGCACACAGACAGGCACACACCCACTCACGCGCACACACACGCGCGCACACACACAGACAGGCACACACACAGACAGGCACACACACAGACAGGCACACACACAGACAGGCACACACACAGACAGGCACACACACAGACAGGCACACACACAGACAGGCACACACACACACACACCCCCACAACACAACACACACAGGCTCACTGATCCATCATTCAATGACCTACCACTCAGGGTTAACAGGTGTCTGGCCTTTTGTCATTATGTTATTGAACAGAGATCATCGTGTCTGCTTCATGGAAACATGTGCTCTGAATAATTCAAGAAAAAAATCTTGAGTCTTGAGATTTGTAGTTTGGATGTCCAGATCAGTAATTTGGGGAGTGAAATCCTGACCTCCCCGTCTGGGCTAACAGACTGGAGTAATTGAGGATCAGGCTGTACTACACTAATGGATCATCTCATCATGACTCACTGCTGGAAGCTCTTCTGCTGACCACATGTGCCTCCACAAATCACAGTTCACACTAATGATGCACCACATTTCTAACGTACTCAGTCCACATAAGATAGAGAAAGAAAGAGGAGAAAAGGACAAAGAGACCTGCACAATGACGGACAACACCCCGATGACTACACCCCCCACTGTACTGATAATCAATCAATCAAATTTTATTTATATAGCCCTTTTTACAACAGCTGTTGTCACAAAGCAGCTTTACAAGCACTTTATAATGAGCACTTTCTGTCCAAATTAGAAACTTCTACAGAATGCAACTTCAAATGAGAAAACCTCTAGAATGGTGAACATAGTGGATCTAGAAACCATCTCCCTCAGAATCCTTTCCTGCATCCCACCACCATGTCAACCCCCTCACCCCAAACACACAGGTGAAACAGACAGACAGACATATCCCAGAAATTCATCTGAATGTATCTTGTACACCCATGAGGCCATCGACAGCAGGGAAGAAACATACAAGTTGTCACTAGAGTCACCTGTGGTGACTTGGTGAGTCATCTCACATATTAGTCAACATGGTTCAGTCATGCTGTAGTTAATATACTGAAAGTCCCCCATGGTAACAGAGTGGGAAAGGCTCACAGCAGAGCCAGGAACTGTGATCGTATCGCACACAAAGGTACGAGGGCAAAACCAAAACGAGAAGGAAAATAGTGAGTGTGAGATGGAGAACCCACTCAGACAGACAGGCGTCTCCATCAGAGTCGAGAGGGACTGAACTTCAAATCATGTCCTAGTAATAATGTCCTAGTTTGCAGACATGGCTCGAGACAAGTCAGTGAAATAATAACTTAGGATAAATGACCCGTGTAGCTAGCTAAGCAGTTGAAAGTTTCTAGTCTGTCATCTCATACTTTGGATGTTTATAGAGTAGCAGGTTTGAACAAAAACACTGTTTGCTGGTATGAGCTGCTGAAATGCTAATGGGGATAAGGTTTTGCCAAAGACATAGTGAACAGCGGTCTAACAGACCAGAATACATGTCCCCTAAACACGTCCCCTATACATGTCCCCCAAACAAGCAGTGCTTGTTTCAAACAAACAAGCGAACGTAATTTGTTGAGTGGATTGCAGATTGGCTACCGTGAATGTCAATCAAAATACAACCGTCAGTGCAGATGTGCGATTCATCTACTACTATTTTATGTGACGCGATCTACGCACATTCCTTCGCGATCGACCGACACTTCCTTCGCGATCGACCGGTCGATCGCGATCGACGTAATGAGCACCCCTGAGCTAGAAGAAACACAGCCATTCTCATGTCTGAGAATGTAACGAACACACACACACACACTCACCTGGGAGATATAGCCAGGAGGCACATGGATTGGAGGAATGGAGCCATTGGGTGACATCATAGGAACCTCAGCAGGCCCTGTGTGTGGACAAGAGACAACCGTCAAATGCTCTGATATCAAGTACACATACACACACACTCATGCGCATATGCACACACGCCAGCCAGCCAAGAGAAGCATTCACTTCAATTCATCAATCAGCATCATTTATTTTTGTATCAGACACATCCTCCTTCCTGGGATAGACTCAGAGCATTTCCAGAGACGTAGGGTATTGAGACACACTCTCACAGACCTCAGACACACACACACATGCACATCCTAAAAACTCACACACACACACAACCGCACACAGAAGTGATGCACTATGATTGGTTTCTGATGCACAGATGACTTTTCCACTATGGTCCGTTTCCGTGTTTCCATCTGTCTCTCTCTCACTCTCTCTGGGTTTTGCCTCTCCTTCTGTTTTTGTGCCCATCTCTCTGTTAAAGCCATCAAAGTCCCTGGGGCACCAACGTCACCAAGCTCCACTCTGGCCCACGTAAATCACACTGCAGACGGTAATGCAGTCAACACCTCAGGGACTGCAAAAGCATACAGACTTCGCAGGAACACGGAACTTCTATGTCACATCCTGAAGGAACATTCCAGAAGGACCAGGGCAGGAAGGAGAGGAGGACGGCCGCGCCTCAGGACACCAAGAAGTGCCTGAAGCACTTTCAACCCCAGCTGAATTGTGGGAAATAAAAACAACAGTGATCGGAATAAAAGAGCGCAGCTCGTGAGGAGGTTTCAAAACAAACCAGTGGCCATGGCGATGGCACAGTGCCATGTGACGGTGTCCTGTGTTGCACAGCCAAGCTCTACTGTCTGTGCGTATGAAAAGGAGGGAGCATCAAAGATCACAAAGGCTCCAGTGGGAGGGGCAGAGCAGGAGGGGCGGAGCAGGAGGGGCGGAGCAAATATTTAGCAGCAGCAGCAGCAGCGTCAGTTTCAGAAGCTTCGACTCTACTGACGTCCATCTGACATCAAAGAGCCCCGTTGGGTTGAGTGGTAAGAATGAAGGAGGAGTTCTTACTGGAAGAGCTTTAAGTGTGTGTGTTTGTGTGTGTGAGTGTGTGTGCGCATGCGTCAACAGGGGACATGTACATGGACAGTGATGGAGAAACATGAGGTCCAGTTTCAGAGGAAGAGGAGGAGGAGGAAGAGGAGGTTCCGTGGAAAAACTGGCTGATAATGTGAGTAAGTACTCCTTTGTGTGAGCAAACATATTGAGCTGATAAATAACGATACAATTCTTCACTGCGAAGGAAAAGCATGACACACAACAGTGTCCCCTTACGAAAGTACACTGGAAAATGAGTAACAAAATACAAATATCCCTGAATACAGCCTTTCTTCCTTCAAGCTCTTGGCTGGGAACCTCAACCAAAATGTCAGCGTCAAACAGTGTATAACAATGGGAGAATGTTGCAATTGGACATGGTGGTGTTTGTTATTGCCAGAGCAGAGGATGTGTGTGCGGTGGTGTTAAGGTGGATGTTCGTGTTAAGGTGGATGTTCGTGTTAAGGTGGAGGGCTCCGTCAGAAACACAGAATATGAAGCCACGTCTCCTCCCAGCGCACATCCAGCTCAAACTCTCCGGCCTTTTCCATGAAGTCCCGCACATTAGCACACGGGAGCAGGAGCTGCCTCTCCAGAGAATACACATCCCTCCCAGTCACAAGCACAGCTGTGAAGAGCCACGCTCCACCACCACACCACAACCATCATCATTATCATCATCATCATCACCATCACCACCACCATCATCATCATCACCACCATCATCACCATCATCACCACCACCGTCATCATCATCATCATCATCACCACCACCGTCATCATCATCATCATCACCACCACCACCACCGTCATCATCATCATCATCATCACCACCACCGTCATCATCATCATCATCATCATCACCACCACCGTCATCATCATCATCATCATCATCATCACCACCACCGTCATCATCACCACCACCACCACCACCGTCATCATCATCATCATCATCATCACCACCACCGTCATTATCATCATCATCATCACCACCACCGTCATCATCATCATCACCACCACCGTCATCATCATCATCATCACCACCACCACCGTCATCATCATCATCATCATCATCACCACCACCACCACCGTCATCATCATCATCATCATCACCACCACCACCGTCATCATCATCATCATCATCACCACCACCACCACCATCATCACCATCACCACCACCATCACCACCACCACCACCAACACCACCACCAACACCACCACCATCACCATCACCACCACCACCACCATCACCACCACCACCACCACCACCGTCATCACCACCATCATCATCACCAGCACCGTCATCATCATCATCATCACCACCACCACCGTCATCATCATCATCATCATCATCACCACCACCACCACCGTCATCATCATCATCATCATCACCACCACCACCGTCATCATCATCATCACCACCACCACCACCATCATCACCACCATCACCACCACCATCACCACCATCACCACCATCACCACCACCACCACCGTCACCACCACCACCATCACCACCACCGTCATCATCATCATCATCACCACCACCACCGTCATCATCATCATCATCATCATCACCACCACCACCACCGTCATCATCATCATCACCACCACCACCACCACCATCATCACCATCACCACCACCACCATCACCACCACCACCATCACCACCACCATCACCACCACCACCATCACCACCACCATCATCACCACCATCATCATCATCACCACCACCATCACCACCACCATCACCACCACCACCATCACCACCACCATCACCACCACCACCATCACCACCACCACCACCACCATCATCATCACCACCACCACCATCATCACCACCATCATCACCACCACCACCACCATCACCACCATCACCACCACCACCACCACCACCATCATCATCACCACCATCATCACCACCATCATCACCATCATCATCATCACCACCACCACCATCACCACCACCATCATCATCACCACCACCATCATCACCACCACCACCATCACCACCATCATCACCACCACCATCACCACCACCATCACCACCACCATCACCACCACCATCACCACCACCACCATCACCACCACCACCATCATCACCACCACCACCACCACCACCATCATTACCACCACCATCATTACCACCACCACACCATCACACCACCACCTCCACACCACCACCTCCACACCACCACCTCCACACCACCACCACCACCATCACCACACACACTACCACCATCACCACCACCATCACCACCACCACCCTCACTACCACCACCATCACCACCACCACCATCACCACCACCATCACCATTACCACCATCACCATCACCACCAACGGCTGCTCACAAACCGCCCACAGGGAACCTGCGCCGGCCAGTGGGAATAATCTAAAAGCTCATGGATAATGATAAAAATTCCAGAGGCTATTTTTTGTCATCTCTGAGTAAATCATGGGATTTACTCTCTTTGGGGGAGATGGGTAAGATGGGGGGAGGGGCCGGGGTAAGATGGGGGGAGGGGCCGGGGTAAGATGGGAGGAGGGGCCGGGGTAAGATGGGCCCCGCCCCCATCCTACCCCGGCCCCTCTTCCCATCCTACCCCGGCCCTCCTCCCATCTTACCCCGGCTCCTCCTCCCATCTTACCCTGGCCCCTCCCCCCATCTTACCCAGCTCCCCCTCCCATCTTACCCAGCTCCCCCAACCAGCTATCTCAGCCCCAGTCCCCCAATCCAACTACCTAATCCCCTGCCCTCCAATATCTACCCCAGCCCCTGCCTCTGCCCCAACTAACTAACTACCCCAGCTGTTGCCCCCTCATCCCCCTCTTTCACCCGCACAAGAGGCTCTATTCAGGTCTCCAGGACAGATACACTAATATGCTCAGACCTGGGAAATGTGTGTGTGAACAGTCTCCGCACTGCTCAGCAAACACCAGCATTCCTTAAGCTGTGGACACACACACACACACACACACTTTCTCCACCTCTCACAGAGCACATTATGTTCCCTTAGCAGGTCTGTGGGATCCAGAGGGACCAGATCATTCACTAAGAAAAGATGTGTGTGGAGGGGGTGGTGGAGATGGAATAGGTGGTGGAGGAGGTGGAATAGGTGTAGGTGGAGGAGGTGGTGGTGGTGTAGGTGGAAGAAGTGGGGGAGGTGGAGTAGGTGGTGGAGATGGAGTAGGTGGAGTAGGTGGTGGAGGTGGAGTAGGTGGTGGAGGTAAAGTAGGTGGAGTAGGTGGGAGAAGTGGTGAAGGTGGAGTAGGTGGTGGAGGTGGAGTAGGTGGAGTAGGTGGTGGAGGTGGAGTAGGTGGTGGAGGTGGAGTAGGTGGAGTAGGTGGAGTAGGTGGTGGAGGTGGAGTAGGTGGTGGAGGTAAAGTAGGTGGAGTAGGTGGGAGAAGTGGTGGAGGTGGAGTAGGTGGTGGAGGTGGAGTAGGTGGAGTAGGTGGTGGAGGTGGAGTAGGTGGTGGAGGTGGAGTAGGTGATGGAGGTGATGGAGGTGGAGTAGGTGGTGGAGGTGGAGTAGGTGGTGGAGGTGGAGTAGGTGGGAGAAGTGGTGGAGGTGGAGGAGGTGGGAGAAGTGGTGGAGGTGGAGGAGGTGGTGCAGGTGGAGTAGGTGGTGTAGGTGGAGTAGGTGGTGGAGGTGGAGTAGGTGGTGGAGGTGGAGTAGGTGGTGGAGGAGGTGGAGTAGGTGGTGGAGGTGGAAGAAGTGGTGGAGGTGGAGTAGGTGGTGGAGGTGGAGTAGGTGGTGGAGGTGGAGTAGGTGGAGTAGGTGGTGGAGGTGGAGTAGGTGGAGTAGGTCGGGGAGGTGGAGTAGGTGGTGGAGGTGGAGTAGGTGGTGGAGGTGGAGTAGGTGGAGTAGGTGGTGGAGGTGGAGTAGGTGGAGTAGGTCGGGGAGGTGGAGTAGGTGGTGGAGGTGGAGTAGGTGGTGGAGGTGGAGTAGGTGGTGGAGGTGGAGTAGGTGGAGTAGGTGGAGTAGGTGGTGGAGGTGGAGTAGGTGGTGGAGGTGGAGTAGGTGGAGTAGGTGGTGGAGGTGGAGTAGGTGGAGTAGGTGGTGGAGGTGGTGGAGGTGGAGTAGGTGGTGGAGGTGGAGTAGGTGGTGGAGGTGGAGTAGGTGGAGTAGGTGGTGGAGGTGGAGTAGGTGGTGGAGGTGGAGTAGGTGGAGTAGGTGGTGGAGGTGGAGTAGGTGGTGGAGGTGGAGTAGGTGGTGGAGGTGGAGTGGCTGTTCTCCCATGCAGCCACTGTGCTGGGAAGCACACGGGAGGCTCTACTCAAGGCACACAACTGCTTTATCAGGACATATCCTGAGAGAGACATGTGTGGAGAGGGAGGGGCTAGTGTGGAGAGGGAGGGGCTAGAGTAGATAGTAGTAGTACGGTAGTAGTAGAGTAGATAGTAGTAGTACGGACCGTCACAGGTCTTCGTCCTACTGCTTACTCATCGAGTATTAAAATTAAACATTTGCTATTTACGAAGCAAAGGACACGAATGTCCATTAGACATGTACCTCATTAGACATGTACCTCATTAGACATGTACCTCATTAGACATGTACTCTGTACAGCCCAATGACTCGGTTGCAGATGTGGGCAGATGTGGACACAGGGGGGTCTGTACCTCACACTCTGGCTCAAGCTGGCCCTCATCACCAAGGTCATGGTTTCAGTTTCCAGGGAGGACACACATGGGCCTGACTAACCACTAAGCCACCCTGGATGAAAGTGCTTGGCCAATGGTAAAAATGTGGTGAATGTCTTGGTAAAATGTGCACCGTGAGCCCCATCCAGAACCTTCTCCATCCTCATCCCCCATCTTTACATCAACACTCTGTGTCTCCCCGAACTGTGTGCGTCTGCCCAGCCCGACTGCATCAGCTCCATCAGCTCCACCATCAGAGGTGTTACACGACGTGGCCTAATTCAGACAAACAGTCCAACACAAATTAGTTTGGCATATCAAACCCACAAAAATAGATTTGTAAAAAAGCAAATTAGTGTGTAGAAATTGGGGAAAACAATCCAGAAACTTCCAACAAAAACATACAATAGTGCAGGGAAACCAGGTTGTGTTGAACAGCCTGTAATTGTCAGCACAAAACATATTCCCAGTTCAAACTTAGATGGTGTGTGCCGAACAGGAACCTTAAACAAAACACATAAATCAAAGCAGAAAGAGGGAGTCATCTGTGCCTTCCTTTAGGACTTGATAACCCTCGAGATTAAAAATACCACATTGCTCTGATATAAAGGTTACATTCCCAGGCATATCAGATGTTATCGTGATACTGCTGAGCTAGGTGAGCAGACTCCTGCAGCACCATCCACCACGATGCTCACAGCAATGGTGCATGTGCACGTTTGCAGCAGGTCGGCGTGCAGCTGGGACTCTCAACGCCCGACCAGCTAGTGCAGACTCGGGGAGAATGAAAAAAGACTGGTGAGCAGCAGAGACACTTGAACCACCCTTCTGCTGCAGGAGAACCATGCAGAGAGTAGACTTGCCGTGTGTGTGTGTGTGTGTGTGTGTGTGTGTGTGTGTGTGTGTGTGAACACGCAGCCTGCATCCCTCGAGGGAATGTAGAATGTGTGTGTGAGGTCAGTGAGGGGTGCTGGGAAGTGAAGGCTCTTGCTCCCAGCCAGCCTCAGTGTGTGTGTGTGTGTGTGTGTGTGTGTGTGTGTGTGTGTGCGCGCCCTGTTGTGTGTTTATCCAGCACTGGATAACATCTGGATAACATCTGGATAACAGCAGCGTCTGCAGGGGACGCTACGGCACAATGCTGTAGCTGGGGAGTGTGGAGAGTGTTGCAAGAGTGTGTCCACCCACACACATGCACACAGTCAACACACAGACACACACACAGGCCTAGAATCTGAAGCATTCTACTGCCACAGTGAAGACAAAAGAATATATACTCCTGCAAAGTGTTCATGTACTCCCCCCCCCCCCCACACACACACACACACACACACACACAATCCAAAGATAATTCATAATTCTTTGAAACATGTCACATCCGTTTGGAAACTTGTTCACACCTCATGACCAAACTGTCCACACAAAAGTGCTGAGCTGGAAAAAAGTAAAGGACGTCAGCTGACCTGCTCCACAGTAAACAGAGTGTCGAAAGGGGAACAGAGAGAGACACACACACACACACACACACACACACACACACACACACACACACACACACACACACACATACATACACACACACACATAGACATGCACACATAGACATGCACACACCATTGCACATACTACATGTAATTAATGAAGGCCAAAGACACACGCTGAACCTCAAGCAGGCGTGGGTAACCACATGGCATCTGTCACGTATGACGGAGCGAGTTCCAACATGCTGCAGAGTGCAGACAGCACTCATCAGCATTCCATCTCACACACACACACACACACACACACACACACACACACACACACAACCTCTTTAATCTGACAGCATATCTAGATTTTCAAACATGTCCTATTATGCATCTTGTTAAATATAAAGCGATGAATATTTACTTAAAGATTCCACATTGTAGAACAAGCACAGTGCACACGTGTGTATGCATCCTATGGTAGTGCATTTTAATATAACGCAATTTATTAGGCTTTGCATGCATTGTGCAACCATATCACACACAACTAGACACTCGTGAACACACTAATGCAAGCACTAGAACTTCCTGCAGACTGGCTTTCCCTGCGCACACGTACCGGGCGAGATTCAGCACACATACTGGGTTAGATTCTTGGTTCAGCTCAGGCTTCATGGCTTCATAACAGGTAAGTTCAGCAGGTAATGTCCCCACCCTCCACAGCCCCTCCCTCTCCACCTGGTCACCTTCACCTGCCGTTCACCTCGAGTGAGCACAAATCAGGTGTGCAATAGCAACTCTGCCCTCATAATTCCTAATTTAGCCCCCATAGCAGATGCTTAATTTTTAGCTCGGCAAAAATATACAACACTTTAACAACATACTTAATGAAATATACTGTTAATTTTGTTACATAAAAGGAAAAAAACAAGACTCATCTATTCAATAAAAATGGGCACAAGCTGAGATCTATGAGTAGAGAACCTTCTTCAGGATGGACCCACCATCCCCCAGCTCCACCCATTACACCCCCCAGCTCCACCCATTACACCCACCATCCCCCAGCTCCACCCATTACACCCCCAGCTCCACCCATTACACCCACCATCGCCCAGCTCCACCCATTACACCCACCATCCCCCAGCTCCACCCATTACACCCACCATCCCCCAGCTCCACCCATTACACCCCCAGCTCCACCCATTGCACCCACCATCCCCCAGCTCCACCCATTACACCCACCATCTCCCAACTACATCATGCCGGCTAAATCTGAATTTATGCTGCTCTCTCACCCAGACTAGTCTCAGCAGGGGGGCGGGGCAGGGGGCCGTCGGCAGGGAGGCTGGGCAGGGGGCCGTCTGGGCCTCCCTGACCTGTGCTGGTTTTTGGGCTGAAAATTCGAAACCTTGGGAGCATGTGAACCTTTGGCTGAGTGCTGAGAGGGGCTCATTGTGAGGGGAAGGAGTGGTGGTGCTGGTTTACACCCCCGTGACCTCGCCAGCACCAGAGCTGTGTGAGGGGGTAAAGCCCCTGAAGCACAACCCCGCCCCCATCCTACCTCCCCCCTGCACGGGTCCGTTTTTTGAGACCCGCACCCACCCTTATCCGCAGATTACAGCACCCACCCGCGAACCCGTGGCTATTTCAAAGGTAAATCCGTACTCGCACGGACCCGTTAATATTCTACCCGTTAGCCACCCATGCCCGTGAAAAATCACACAAATCGAAAGGATTCCTATAGAGCACTTTATTTTTCAATGCGCCTCTGAAAAAACATCAGTACAACACAAAATAAAATCTAAGGTTGCTGTGCAGGAACAGTATTCCTATCTAAAAGTAGCAACTGGTAAACGCAAGAAAATGTATGTAGCCAACCGGTGGCATAACACAGCGCAAAACGAGAGGGAACAAATGCCAGTATAACAACTAAATAAAATCGCATAGGTTCACAAATCTATCCTAGGTTACTGAGCAGGAACAGTATATCGTCCACAGTCCCAGGTTTGAGCTGCGTTCTGCGCTCTTGGATCACAAATCCTAAACGCCAAGTTCTCTCTCGTCATTTTTCCTTGTTCTAGCACGGCCACCCATTTGCTTTGTAACCACCAAGCAAGCTACAATAAATGCCCGGTACTGCGTTATAACCAGCCTCTGCTCATGTTTCCGCTGGAAAAGAACCGAAGTTTGGGTATTACCCCAGAACGGGTGAAGAGTAAAGTTCAGCCCGCTCTGGCCAACGGAGCTACGGTATAAGTAAGCTCCCCTGAGCTTCGCCACCACCATTGGGAGGTGGTAATCAGGCACAAGGTAAAACTATGTTCATTACGTAGCAAATAAAAGCCTACTAAAAATGACCACATATTCATGTGCTACCCATCCGTATTTAACTTACCCGCCCGCATACCCACCCGTAAAATTGCGGTATGTGTAAAACCCACCCGTTTCAGCATCTATTTGCCCGTACCCATGGGTACCCGACCCGGTGCAGGACTCTACCTCCCCCATCCCCACGTGCCACGCAGAGAAGAAAGCCTCCAACCCATTTGTTAAGAGAGAGCAGACAATAGGTAAGGTCCACCATCAGCTCCAATCAGACTGCATCTCACTGGGATTCATCTCCATTCAAGAGAAATGGATGTATTAATACAACATTGTGCTATTCATCCACATACCCCTCCAAATAACACAGTCACAGTCACAAACAGATACACACGCCTCTCTCTCTCTTACATAAACTGATGAAGTCTGACTTCATGGGTTCCAATAATGTAGACAATCCGTGTGCCTGCGTGTGTGTCCAGTTCAGTCAGCGTAGGGATGGTGTTTGAAGGTGAATGGTCTGGCCTCATCAAAATCCACTGGACCTTAGGCCCCTCCCCACCTCTTCAAACGCCAACACTCCGCCAACTAGGGCTGCCATGATTCGTTGACTAGTCACGATTATGTTGACTACAAATGTAATAGTCGATGCGTCAGGTTTTTTTTTTCTTTACTTTTTTCTCTACAAACTGTTGCGTCAGTTTCCAGTGACGCACATGCGCAGTAGTGTAAACGACGTCCCAGGACGTTATACAGACAGGTTCTGGTATCATGGCTACCCGGCTACGGAACTCAAAACGCAATATCTGCAAGGCAGAACTTGCTTTCCTTGGTAGCACAACCACGATGTATGAGCACCTGAAGCACGTTGTGGCTGATTGTGACAATGATGAAGAGGGACCGTCATCTCTGTCATCTAAATTGCTAGTTAGCTGGTAAAATTTGCATGAACGGAGCGTTAACTGAATGTCATTGTGATAGCTGTAAAAGTTAACATTAGCGATGGCGATTTGTTTCATTAGCCTTAGCCTGCATTCATGTTTATTTTTCTGAATAATTCCTTAGTTTCAGGTATCTACCTAATTTGATTTAAATGTAGTTAAGTTTGATGCCAGAGACAAATGAAAGAAAGAAAATCCTAAAAAATTATTTCTTTATTAATGTATTTATTTTTGTGTTGTTTAAGCCAGTGCCTTATGCTTATTTTAATAATTGTTTGTTGCAACAAGCTGCATATTTCGTTAAAGGTTTAATGAACTATGATATTTTATTTTTAGTTAGCATATAGCTGAAATCTAATGATGGTTATATAATAGCAGCTGCATTCTAGTGCAATAAGCTGTATGTTTTATATTAAATTAATATATGATCCGATTAGTTGACTAATCATAAAAATAAATCGGTGATTATTCGACTATAAAAATAATCGTTTGTGGCAGCCCTACCGCCAACACAGCACACCATCCCAAAATCAGGCTGCAATTTCTCATTCTTTCTCTCTTTCCATCTTGTGCTCTCCTTTTCTCTCTCAGACAGGAAGGCATACACCACTGGCCATCACCTCTTTTATTTGAGAGTCCTATTCTGGATCAAACTACAACAGCTGCACATAACACATGAGAGCTTGCTAAGTTTGGTTGGAGAAAATGTTGGGCTTTTACGAGCATGCCTCTTCTCACGCTGCTTACGCCAAGGCTGACCATGCCCGGCCACATGATCAAACCCCTCGCACTCCACATGATCAAACCCCTTTATCCACAGCCATGGCCAGAAAAAACAGCTAATCAGTTTCGGTAGGGCTGATCCTTCCTTGTTTTTAGTCTTAAATCCATCCCACTAGCCATTCACTGGACTTAGAAGAACTGGTCATAGAACATTATTTGCATTAATGGTACCATAAATGAGTAGATAATAGCCTGAGTACAGCTTATGTTTGTATGACATCCATGATTATAGTTTTATAGTGAGTATCTCTGTCCAGCAGCATGATGGAAAGGATCTTAGAGGCCCAAGCTTGTAGGATGTCCTGAGGTTCACAACTGATAGATGACGTTTGTGTGTGTTCTGTACAGTGTTGGTAACATTACTTTAAAAAAGTAATTAGTTATAGTTACTCACTACTTGCATTACAGTAAAAAATAAAAAAATAATAAAATAAAGTTATATGCCAATGAATAAAGATTTTTCGAAAAAGCAGTTTTCACAGTCAGTTGAAATGAGTAGATCAGAAACTTTTGATATTTATTGCACATCAACAGACCAGTGCAGGATAAAATCCTTTAAAATCCCAAATCTTTGTATAAAAGCGTGTAAAAACACTCTCTGATTGGCTACAATAACGCTGCCTTAGCCAATCGCTTACTGACTTGTTAAGTTAAACAGGTGTTACACAGAGAACTGTGACCTATCGAGATCTGTTATTCCTCACTAGTCTGGGCAGCGGTCGGCTCGGATTACTGTTAGTATATCAATATATAGTAACGCACCGCTTTTAATGACCAGTAACGTCAACGGCGTTTTAACGACAGGAAAAGTAATTAATTATATTATCCCATTACTGACAAAATAACAACGTTACCTAACGTTACCCAACGCCGTTATTTTTAACAGCGTTATTCGCAACACTGGTTCTGTCACATCTTTCTGCTGACTGTAATAGCAGCATGCTGTCTGGAGTGAGAGTAATCAACACAGTCTTAGTCATATACTGTAGCTCAGCCACAGACTCAGACATTTGATAATAAAAATGTTCCCATCGAGTCTGAAGTCAGCAGTAACCCCTTCATCCCTTATTCCCCCTAGTATAGCTAATTAGACACAGTAAAACATTATAAAGTGCAGAATCCAACATATAGCCCCGAAAAACTCCAGCCAATGGTTTGGCTAGTTATGGATTTTCAGTCTGAGAGTTCCCATCAAGTTCTGCCTCAACAATTGGTGGATGCTCATGTTCTTTGTTTACCATGTCAAACTTTCTACAGATGTTCAATTGGAACGTACAGTTCTAACACTGGTCTTCACATCATTAATTGAGTTACCTTATATCAAATATATTTTCAAAAAGTCCAAACCAAAAAAAAAAAAAATGCTGACCTTCTTGAAAGGATCACAAATACCTGGAGATTGGATGAGTTTCCAGAGAAGGTTGCTACAGTTACCTTCTCTTCCAGAAGGGCATGTAGGTCAGTTTGAATTTAGTCTGACTGGGTGTGTGGGTGTGTGAAGAAAGCAGGTCAGAAAGCCTGGCCACATCAAACTCCTCCCTGTCCCCCCAGTCTCAGCAGTCTCCAGCCAAATGTCACAGATAACAACTTAGCACCTGTAATGCTCATTGAAGAGAAGGCATGAAACTTCCTTCTTCTCCATGTGGAAGTTCTGAAGATCAGAACAAATCCAGTTGAAGGAAAAGGCAGACGCACAGATGGGTGAAACCCTCTGCTGTGTACACACGTGTCCACATGGGGACAAAGAGCCCAAGCTCTGGTTCTATAAGGTGTCATACAGTGTGGTGTGGGAGGGTGGAGCAGGTTCAGGTGAGTGGTGGTGTGGGAGGGTGGAGCAGGTTCAGGTGAGTGGTGGTGTGGGAGGGTGGAGCAGGTTCAGGTGAGTGGTGGTGTGGGAGGGTGGAGCAGGTTCAGGTGAGTGGTGGTGTGGGAGGGTGGAGCAGGTTCAGGTGAGTGGTGGTGTGGGAGGGTGGAGCAGGTTCAGGTGAGTGGTGGTGTGGGAGGGTGGAGCAGGTTCAGGTGAGTGGTGGTGTGGGAGGGTGGAGCAGGTTCAGGTGAGTGGTGGTGTGGGAGGGTGGAGCAGGTTCAGGTGAGTGGTGGTGTGTCAGAATGAGAATGACGAGAGTGATGTTCTGGCTATGATATTGTTATCGCCATTTTATTGTTGGTGGTGTTAATCCTACTTTTACTGAATATATTCAGTAACAAGCAGGTGATATTTGAGAACTTTAAAAAATCGAAAGAAAGAGAAAGAAAGAAAGAGACACAGGTGAGAAGGATAAACAGAGGAAAAACAAAAAATGACCAATGGATTAGAATAGACCACACACACACCCCTCACCAGTTAGGCCAGACTTCCAATCTCACACGTGCATGCGAGTTTACCCACAAAAACACATCAATCTCACAATCAGAACTCTCACAGAAACACAAAACATTAACTTACAATTCACACACACACACACACACACACACACACACACACACAATTTGTCTGGTTCTATTTTGCAGGTTGTACATGAATAACCTATAAAAGTTCCCTCAAAGGACAAAATAACAGTAATCATTAGTTAGTGAGAGTTAGTCTCTCTTTGAAGTCCAGACTGCAGTCTGCATACTAAACAGCTGGGCTGTGTGTGTGAGTGTGTGTACACACATGTTGATATTGGGCCAGGTGTGTTGTTTGGAGATCCCTGAGTGGGGAATGTTTGTTGAGGGGTGTGTGTGCTTATGGAGCAAGTGTACATCTGTGCAGTCTGACCCAGTCTGGCCCAGTCTGACCCAGTCTGACCCAGTCTGACCCAGTCACAGAGATTCCCTCCTGGTCCTTATAGTCACACAGATGTGCTGCGTTGCAGCTCCAGTGATAGGTCAGTGCTCCTGTCACTCAGACCAGTTCGCAGGTCTCCTGCGTATATTTATGTATCGATGTCTTTGCTCAGGCGTTTAGATATATTTAGATATATTAGATTTATATCTTTAATTACTGTTGTCATGTTGTCGCCCCTGGCTTGCTCACTGGAGGCTTGGACACTTGTAAAGCTGCTTTGTAAAAAGCACTATATATATAAAAAAAATGTGATTAAACTTTAGGTGTTTAGATGTATCAATTAATGGAGCCCTTTAAGCTGTGTGGTGAGGTAGGTACAGTGGGCGGGACCTGCTGGGAGCCCTTTAAGCTGTGTGGTGAGGTAGGTACAGTGGGCGGGACCTGCTGGGAGCCCTTTAAGCTGTGTGGTGAGGTAGGCACAGTGGGCGGGACCTGCTGGGAGCCCTTTAAGCTGTGTGGTGAGGTAGGCACAGTGGGCGGGACCTGCTGGGAGCCCTTTAAGCTGTGTGGTGAGGTAGGTACAGTGGGCGGGACCTGCTGGGAGCCCTTTAAGCTGTGTGGTGAGGTAGGCACAGTGGGCGGGACCTGCTGGGAGCCCTTTAAGCTGTGTGGTGAGGTAGGCACAGTGGGCGGGACCTGCTGGGAGCCCTTTAAGCTGTGTGGTGAGGTAGGCACAGTGGGCGGGACCTGCTGGGAGCCCTTTTCCCTGCAGCTGTGAGAAGCCAGTAAAGCCAACACTGCCCACAACTCATGATTTACATTCTTGAGCAAATCACTACTCCATAATTAAAGTGCACTTCTGCAACCTGATGGAGACAGAGGTCAATGACTGCAAGTGTGTGTGTGTGTGTGTGTGTGTGTGTGTGTGTACATGCACGCATACGCATGTGTGTGTTTGTATGCACACGTGTGTGTGTGTGTGTGGTCATCATAGCAACTGTTCATGTTCCATCTATGTCTGTTAGTGCAGAGAGAGAGAGAGAGAGAGAGAGAGAGAGAGAGAGAGAGCGACACCCACCCACACAGCCACACCAATGTGATAACTCATCCATCTAATAGAGGTCTACCTCTAAACCACGCCTGCTGCTCCACCCATATCAACCCCTTAGTGCAGGGGTGGGCAATAAATTTTTACAAGGGGCCACATGAGAAACCTGAATTGTGTCAGAGGGCCACAGAAACGAAAATAACGTCATTACGGTGGCCCCGCCCACCTCGCGCGAACTTCCACGAACGATGGAGCCGTTTATACTTACCGCGTCACATTCTGTGCAGTGTTGTCCGAAATGATATGTGGTAGTATAAAGAAACACCCCTCAAAAACAGGGGAAGGAACATTTACCTGACCAATTTTAATGTTGCTTTGTGTTTCATGTTTGAAAAGTGCTGGAATTTAGGCTTTAAAATGTACTTTAAAATGTTTGAAATTGTAACTACTTCATTTCACAACAAATATCTGTCTGACTGAACAGTTCTCTTGTATTACGTTAACAAATACGAGCCTCCACATTGTAAAGGTGTATGAATCCTGCAAACATGACTTTGTTCATTGCGCTGAGGCATGGTGCGCGCGCGAAGTTACAAAATTCAAGAGGTGCATGACCTCGCGAATCGATAGCACGCGAGGCCACCGTAATTACGTCATTTTCGCTGCGCGGACCCTCGCACCACGTCAAGTATAAACCAGGCTTAAACTTAGCTTTAAAGCACTTCTACGGCACTTTCAAGGTCCATTTCAATATTTCCCAGCTGACTCAGGTTCTCTCTAAGCTCGGGATCTGGAACAGAAAACCCTGAGTTTTCATTAACTCTGAGTTTACTTACTCGGTTTCGTCACTGAATCTGCTTTCTGGAATACCCCCCTGTTCAGTCAGCTATTAGTTGTGAATCGAAATACACTTACAATTTCAAGCATTTTCAAGTACTTTAGCCTAAATTCCAGCACTTTTCAAACTTGGAACACAATGCAACATCAAAATTCGTCACGTAAATGTTCCGCCATTCGCGCAGGTTTGCAGCTCACACACACGCACGTACGTCCACACGGAATTAACACAAACGTAGCGCTTTCAAAATAAAAGCGTCACAGTTGTATTGCACGCACGACATAGATATTTGTTTCATTTATGGTTGGCCTCTCGCGGGCCGGACAGGGACGCACAACGGGCCGGACCCTAGTGGATGCAGTCATGGAAGAGCCAACAGCTGTTGCTACATCAGCACTGTGTGTGTGTGTGTACGTGTGTGTGTGTGTGTGTGTGTGTGTGTGTGTGTGTGTGTGTGCGCGCGTGTGTGCGCGTGTGTTGAGTGTCCTTAGCCAGCCCAATTTATTGCTGTTACAATAAATTAATGTTGCAATAGACTTTTCTGGGGACAATGTAGGTATTATTAGCCCTTCTACAACAATGACCAGCTGCACAGAACATAAGGAGAACAGCTACAGTGCCTATAAACATCAACCAGTGGACCACTGTGTTCAATTAAACCCGCATGCTAACAAGGAGCAGACTGCATGTTAGCCCATCTGGCCCCAGTCTCAATCTGTTATTGCTTATAGATTGATACCAATCATTTTTTTAATCCTGTTTTTCACTTGGTTGGGATATATTCAAACAAAAAAACTTGTTTTCCATAACAACCTATAATGAAACATATAAATAACCATGATACACAATGATATTTCAATGATGAAAAATTGATTATGAGGTTTGACCACTGCCCAGGCAACAACTGACATGACTGAAAACCTTCATCCAGAACCCCCTCACACTTCACACTGCTCCTGTACACCCCCAGAACCCCCCCCCCCTCATATTTCACACTGCTCCCGTACACCCCCAGAACCCCCCCTCACATTTCACACTGCTCCTGTACACCCCCAGAACCCCCCCTCACATTTCACACTGCTCCCGTACACCCCCAGAACCCCCTCACACTTCACACTGCTCCTGTACACCCCCAGAACCCCCCCTCAAATTTCACACTGCTCCCGTACACCCCCAGAACCCCCCCTCACATTTCACACTGCTCCCGTACACCCCCAGAACCCCCCTCACATTTCACACTGCGCAAAAATATTCTCATCTACTAAAGGGGGGCACTGCAGAAAAAGTTTGGGAACCACTGCACTAACACATACAGGGAACTACACCTTAATTGTTGCAACCTTATGGATGGCATGAAAGAATCTGTTAGCACTGATTACAAATGACAGAAAGTGGCTTTGTGTGTTTAATGATTAAACGCTGTCAGTGGATGGGGGGACAGAGGACAGAGAGAGAGAGAGAGAGAGAGAGAGAGAGAGAGAGAGAGAGATAAGAGAAAGAAAGCTATAGAGAGATTTTTGTTTTTAAATTATGGAAAGGCACGTCATTGCAGCCTAATAACGCACAAGACACGCACACACAACACACGCACACACAAGACATGCACACACATAACCAGAGGTGGAGAGAATACTGAAAAATTGTAATTGAGTAAAAGTATCATTACTTTGCCTAAAATCTACTCAGAGTAAAAGTAAAATTACCCATCTCAAAATTTACTTGAGTAAAAGTACAAAATTACTTCATTTAAAATGTAATTTGAGTAAAAGTTACTTAGTTACTTTCAGTTATTTAATGCATGGATGAATCATGAACCAAATTCAGCACAAGTTGTTTTAATCGATTTCAAAGCGAATTTAAGTGGACATCCACACTTGCAAAAGATCAGCTGGGCTCAGGAACATACTTCCTCACAGCACAAGGACAGTCACAACCTGTACCATAAAGTCCAAACTATTTCCAGTCCTATTGTACAACGGACAACACTATGATAAGAATAAAGAAATTTAAATGACTAATTATTCAAAAAACAAAATGCACACAAAATTAAGTGCCCAGAAGATGCCACAAATCAAATTAAATACAACAGGATTCCACTACTCACAATAAAATGCCCACAGGATCCCACATCAAAAATAAAAAAAATGCTCATAGGATCCCACAATTTAAAAGTAATGGCGCATTTCCACTAGGGCCTGCTTGGCGCGGTACGGTTCGATTCGCGACGGTTTGTGAGTGTTTCCATTAGTACCACTTCCCTGTGAGCCGGCCCCTTCGGGTACTATTTTCGTACCGACTCGCTTGAGGTTCTAACCGTTCCGAAGCGGTACAGTTCTGTGACGTGGAGGAACAGCATGACACTGATTGGCCAGGGAGTGTCGTCACAGGTTGCGTCAGGAGAGCGACTCCTCCGCTATGCTATGGACTCCTCGGCCATTTTTAAAACCCAAGGAGCGAAGTCTGTTCCCTGGTCAAACGCCGAGGTACAAACCTTTCTGTTAATAATCAGCGATCAAAAAATCCAGGGCGAACTGGACGGGGCCACTAGAAATGTAAAGGTTTTTAGTGAGGTTTCCGCGCTAATGGCCACTCATGGCTACCAGCGGTCCGTTCAGCAGTGCCGGTCGGTCCAAGCTAAAAAAGCTTAACGCGATTACCGGGCGGTGAAGGACCATAACGGACGCAGCGGAGCAAACCGCAAAGACTGGAAATGGTTCCAGCAAATGGATGTCATATACGGTCACCGGCCAGCCAGTAACGGAAGAGAAAGAGCTGGACAGACACGGCAATGTCAGTGCTGGAGGCTACGGAGAATGGTGAGTGTATTGTGATTTCAGTTTTACTACTAGGCTCGTAAAAGATGTAATATGAACGTAATATGAACGCATCTATTGTAAACGCAGGAATTTAGAGCTGTGTTTGTAGTTAATGTTACCACCACAGTCACTACTGTACAATAGCTAGCTCTTTGCTAGTTGCTAGTTAGCTGTAGCCATAAACAAAGCATCAGCAGCGATGACGTGCTACACATTTTGTGCAGTTACGCTATATCGTTGTTCCTTCACGGGAATACTTGTGTTTAATATTTGTTATTTTTTACGTTCAAGATTCCCCTTCCACTGACGAGGCGAGCGGAGTTGGCGGAAAATGTTTCCTTCAACCGGGCTTTCCTCGGGGTGCTTGGCGAACTTGTGAACACCATGCGAGACAGACGCCAGTAAAAGCACACAAAATGTTGCTTGTAGTACTATAAATATTTATTTCATATAAAGCTATACGTATATATTTGCTTTTTGCACTTTTTTAAACTATAACTATATTATTTACATATGTTGTACTTTAAATATCTATGTTTCATAATAAAGTTTGATTTCATTTGATTGTATGACTGATGCTTTTTATGCAGGGTGTGTTCAGCCTGTTTGAGTAATACCAAATTATTATCAATAATTAGAGCAACCACATACAATAATGAAGATAAAGATAAATAAGATACAATAATGGTATGTGTTAAGGGGCATCGACCGGTGTTGTGGTCGCATACAAATGATGTCACGACACCACAACCCGCGCGCCAACAGCGACTCCACCCACATTGTGGTGGTTCACCATTGTAATGGAAACACAACGCGACCGTACTGTTCCGTTGCGAATCGACCCGTATCGAACCGTACCGCGCCAAGCAGGCCCTAGTGGAAATGCGCCATAAGTTCTCACAGGATCCAACTATTCAAAATACAGTGCCCACCGGATCCCATTATTCACAATAAAATGCCCACAGGTTGCCACAACTCAAAATAAAATATAAAATGACCACAGGATCCCACATCTCAAAATAAAACAAAATGTGCACAGGATTCCAATATTTAAAACGCTCATAGGATCCAACTATTTAAAATACAGTGCCCACAGGATTCCACTTTTCACAATAAAATGTCCATAGGATCCCACAGAACCTGATAGATAGAAGATTTAAAGGTAGAACAATCTCATCCTTTTGGAAAAAAAGTGCACCAGATTACGACCAGATTATGAGACAATGGAAAGGGCGCGCACAAGGCAAGGCCACGCAATTGGCCTTCAGTTCTGTCACTCAGAAGTTTAAAATTCTGCCCGCATTTAATTTTTCACCATCAATATTTTTTTACTAAGTAATGTGAGGGCGTTCAAATGTAGTGAAGTAAAACTACTTGGGTCCAAATGTACTCAAGTAAAAATTACATATTTCAAAAACTACTCAGAAAATTACAAATTACTCATAAAAAGTACTCAATTACAGTAATGTGAGTAAATGTAATTAGTTACTTTCCACCCCTGCACATAACACACGCACCCACCTACACCTACACACGCACCCAGCCACACACCCACCCACATACCCCCACACACACATACCCACCCACCCAAAGAAATAACAGCCTTGTTTGAGAACATACTACATCCTGGTTGGTGTCAGCACTTTTCACCTTCCTCCCTCTGCTCCTGTCTCTCCTAAAAACAGCTGCTCACGACCCCGCCCACGTCCCCTCACGACCCCGCCCACGTCCCCTCACGACCCCGCCCACGTCCCCTCACGACCCCGCCCACGTCCCCTCACGACCCCGCCCACGTCCCCTCACTACCCCGCCCACGTCCCCTCACTACCCCGCCCACGTCCCCTCACTACCCCGCCCCACGTCCCCTCACTACCCCCGCCCCACGTCCCCTCACTACCCCGCCCACGTCCCCTCACGACCCCGCCCACGTCCCCTCACGACCCCGCCCACGTCCCCTCACGACCCCGCCCACGTCCCCTCACGACCTCGCCCACGTCCCCTCACGACCCCGCCCACGTCCCCTCACGACCCCGCCCACGTCCCCTCACGACCCCGCCCACGTCCCCTCACGACCCCACCCACGTCCCCTCACTACCTCACCCACGTCCCCTCATGACCTCACCCACGTCCCCTCACTACATCACCCAACTGAAAGTCTTCCCATAAACCATCACTGAAGTGAAACATCTGTCTGTATTATGTGTATTTACTTTACTAATACAAAGAAATGTGAGGACAACAACAATTGGTTATCGAGCCAAAAAGGTCCAGCATGGAGCAGAACCTCCCTCCCTCCCTCCCTCCCTCCCTCACTCCCTCCCGGTTTATAGTTGACGCGTCCGCGCGGCGAAAATGACGTAATCGTTGTGGCTCCGCCCGTGCGTGAGGGTCTCGCGCGCTGTCGATTCGCGAGGTCGTGCACCTCTCGAATTTTGTAACTTGGACAAACATGGACAAAGTCATGTTTGCAGGGTTCATACACCTTTACAAGATGGAATTAAAGCACTTGTACGTCACTTTAAAGGTCCAGTTCAATATTTCCCAGCACGATAAACTTAAATAAGTTAAATATTTATACATAAACTCGAAATAAAAAAGCGAATTATTTCGATTCATCACATTATTTAATGGTTGTTTATTTTCAAAATGCCCAATCTTAACGTCTTCACGTTCTCTCATGTTTCGTCCTGGAATTACAAGAGGCTCGTATCATTTCGGACAACACTGCAAAGCCATATTTACACTGCAGTGACCCTCGCGACGCTCGCGAAAGTATAAATGCCTACACCGCTCGCGCAGGGTCGCGCGAGGTGGGCGGAGTCGCTCGCGAAAGTATAAACCAGGCTTCACTCACTCACTCACTCACTCATGTTCCTCCCTGCCACAGCGTGTGCCAGAAGCTGCTGGAGTTGCTGCTCCTTCTGGCACAGCAACACAAGCCCGTGGTTCCCTGCAGGCGGCCATCACTCTCTCTGAAGCAGAAGTTTCCTGTCCTGCACATTCATTTGAGAAGCCCAGGTTGCCACTGCAGCACAATGAGCAAAGAACGTTTTCCCCATCCACTCTTCTGCCAAGTGGACCCAACCCAGTCTGCTGAGGAGTTTCAACCCAGTCTGCTGAGGAGTTTCAACCCAGTCTGCTGAGGAGTTTCAACCCAGTCTGCTGAGGAGTTTCAACGCAAATAGGTCAAACAGGTAACAAACAGGTAAGTGAGGAGGAGGAGCTAAGCAGGAGGAGGAGCTAAGCAGGAGGAGGGGATTAGGCTGCACAGCGGAGTCTGGGCCAACACAGAGCTGGAGGTCCGTGTATTTCAACAGCTGTGTTTCTCGAGAGCCCCACCCCCGTGTGTTATTACACACCTGGAGGCAACAACATGTATAAGGCACAGACACAATTTAAAGACTAAGCATGCATAAGCAATTTAAAGACTAAGCAGGCCATTCCTTCCCTGTGCGAGGATGTTGGTGTGGGTTTGTGTGTCTGTATGATGCAGGATGCGTGTGAGCGTGGAGCCAGACTGAGTTCATGGGGCAGGAATGTGGAACTGAGACGACGGAGGTTTATTCACACACACACACACACACACACACACACACACACACACACACACACACACACACACACACACACACACACACACACACACACACACGATGGCGGTTTGTCTGCTTTTGCCCGTCAGATAAGCATCCTAAAATAGGCCTTCACACTCCTCTCCTCCTCATCAGTAGTCATGGATACCATTCTTTACCCAGTATCCTGTAAACAAAACATATCTCTAGTGTTCAGGAAGAGCTGTGGCAGGTTGGGCTAAGAGACTTACACAGTCCAAACCAAACCAAACACACACAGAGCACAGCTCAAACCAGACCAAACCAAACACACACAGAGTCATTCTGGAACAAGGCGCTGACTCCTTTGGACGTGATCTCTGCACACATGCACACCCATGGCACCAGCTCTCCCACACCACTACAACATCCAAACAGGTGTCCAGATAGTTACATTTGGACGGGAGACATACGGGGATATGTGTTTGGCCCCTGCGGAGCGCTTCACTGATCTCTGCAGGCATGGGGGCCAACAGCAAACCAAAGCCATGTGGACTCACCACCCAAACCCAGGACCCAAAAGCGGGATGCTGCTACACGACTCCACAGACATACCTTGGTTTCATCCTCCATCTCAAAGGCAGCATGAAGCACTCTTGGCAGTTTCTTCATAGCTCTGAATGCTAAATTAAGCCAGACAAGTTGATTCAGTGCATACCAGGTGTTCAAATAACACCAGATGTTTCACTAGGACTCCACAAAGTAAGCACACAGAAAAAGCAAATGCAAACGCTGTTGAAACTCAGCGGAGGGAACGGCGACATGTCGAATGCATTGGCCTGAAGCACAAAGCACTTTCATACGTTCATGATGCCAGTGGGGGGGGGGGGGGAACGTAATTTGTTGACGGGAGGGGGGGTGGCGAATGTAATTTGTTGTAATTATTTATGGGGAGATGGGCCGCTGGCCGGTACAAATTCATTAAAGGGCCGGATCTGGCCCACGGGCCGCCAGTTGAATGCAAATGCATACTAGATACCGTACCAACCTATCTACTTAAAGAATTAATGCATAGCAATGTAGAACATTTGCTTACTATAATTAACTATTCTCTGAGCCTGGGCTACATTCCCAGTTCATTTAAACTAGCAGTCATCAAGCAATCAAAACCTGGTCTTAACCCCCAGGACATTGCCAACTATATCATCATATCACTACGTAACTCATATCCAAAATTTTTGAGAAAGTAGTTTCTTCACAACTCTCTTCCTGCTTACAGACAGAACATGTCAGAGTTATTTCAGTCTGGATTTAGACCCCATCACAGCACTGAAACGGCACTGAACGATATCTTAATATCCTCTGATAAAGGACACATTTCTTTTCTCATAATGCTAGACCTCAGTGCTGCTTTTGACACCATAATATCATCATAATATTCTACTTAATAGGCTGGACACACTCATTGGCATAAGAGGTCAAGCACTCTCCTGGTTCAGGTCCTACTTGACAGATCGTTACCAATTTGTACTAGTAAATAACAAATGCTCAGAGCATTCTAAGGTAAAATATGGTGTCCCACAAGGATCTGTACTGGGCCCCATATTATTCTCATTATTCATTAGCTGATGCAGAGAAGCTGGTCCATGCTTTTGTCTCGTCAAGATTGGACTACTGTAATAGTCTTCTAATTGAATGCTCTAAACGGTCCATAAAGAAGCTACACTTGTTCAAAATGCTGCAGCTAGAGTCCTAACTAAGGCTAGAAAATTTGATCAAATTAGTCCCACTCTCGCGGCATTACACTGGCTTCCGATTAAATATCGAATTGAATAAAAAATTCTTCTGTTAACCTATAAGGCATTAAATGGTCTTGCCCCACAATATCCGAGTGAACTCATTGCTTACTACAACCCATCTCACCCTTTGTGCTCCTAAAATGCTGGATTTCTCCTAATTCCAAAAATTTGTAAGACTACAGCCAGAGGCAGAGCTTTCTCCTTTAAAGCCCCTCAATTATGGAATAGCCTTCCAGCTCCAATCTGAGATTCTGACACAGTTCCAAACTTTAAATCTAGTGACCTTCATCACTGATTTTACTGTCTCATGAAACACTAGCATGTGTATGTGAGGGTGTATGTAGTGTATCTTTGCTTTATTTTAGCCAGGTAATTTGTCCTTGCAGCAGGATCCACATTAACACGTACTCTTGTTTATTTTCACTACATCTAGAAATGTGAAATTAAAAACAGATTTCATTTAGAGATTTTATCATTCTTTTTAGACTACATTTCAAGCTGCATATTATGATATATTATACTTTTAATAATAACAATTTTAATAATCGTGTTATTAAGAATACAAAAATATATATTTTTTAATTGTAGAAATATATTGTATATTGTAGAAATATTGTCCATAAATTGATCAAATTTGTCTCAAAGGAAATGGTGCAATGGTGTAACCCGGTTACTCCACAGGACATTTCAAATCGAAACCAAATTTTGCATGTACTATTGTGGATGACTATGTAAATATTTAAAACTATTTTTCACATTAACTTGAATATTTTATGATTTATGTTTATATACCTGACCATGACCTGAATCTGCTTTATTTTGTCAAATTTTACAGAGTTACTAATCTTGACTTATGGCAGTTGGAGTGTTCAGAGGTCCTTCTGTTTGACATCACATTCTGTTACATGATCTTCTGGCTCAAAATGTCCAAAATGGCTCCAAAAAGGGAGGTTACACCACTAGACATACCAGACGTTTGACTTGGCAGACATGATTCCCCATGTTAATGGAAATATTCAGAACTGCCATGTTTCTCTATTATTATTATTTGGTATAAAAAATACTTGTTTAAGATTATGCCAGTGTATTTCAGAGGCTGTTTAGTATGTCATTACACATTTTTTCAACAACTTGTATTCTTTGTGGTTCTTTTTATGGTTACAACATTTAGACAATTTTGCAATTTTTCTCTCAATATTATCTCAGAATGTAATACAATTAGGCATGTCAAGATAGTGGCCCAAAGAAAAAGATATTTAAAAGTAAATTATAGGTTTATTTTGAAATTATCACGTTATTCAAACTTCAGAGACAGAAAAAAATGAGTAGCATTTCACCCATGTACATTATTCAAATTTTTCTAGAATATTCAAGAAATATAAATGTTTATGAATAAAAAACCATACAGCATTTTTCCTCTTAGGTTATTTGTGACCGTTTAGCAGTTTTATACATCGAGCAATTAGCATTTATGCTAGCGGAGTTTATTTAGCTAGCTAACAAAATTCTTAGCTCGTAGCTGATCTAACACGTTTTTTACAGCAAACCATTTCTTTGTGTATGTTAAAAGAAGTCAGACATTAGCATTGGTTGGTTAGATAGCCAGCTAAGTAGGCTATTGCTAATACGCAAAATAAATGCAATAAAAATAAAAACAATGCACTTGGCGTGCAGCTAGCTAGATCAGTGAGAGCGGAAGAGCATTTTTGTTCATGGGTAGTATCATTTGCTTGCGCGAGTGAGCAGTTTTCCTCATGCAAAGTGATTTTCCTCACTCACAATTTTTTTATCGGAATTGACTCTGTCACTGCACCACTGCAGTTGTGAGCCTTTAGCTAAACCAGTTTGCTACTGGGTTTGGGCAAGGTTACTGCTTGGTGTTTTGTGTGGCTTTATTGGGTCTTCTGGATTCTTCACTGCACTGATGTGCTTCTGGATGAGGACATGGACCTACACTGTAGGGATGGGGAGATTCACCGATTCACATCGGTGAATCGGCACACTTGTCTGCGATTCGACTGCAGCGGTAGATTCAACGTGCATCGGATTTAATTTGCAGGTGAATTTACGGTGCATCGACTCTAGCCTTTTTGCATCGGCAAATACCACGGTTAAATCGGGTGTTTTGTTTTCCAGTATCTATTCCTTATTTTAACGTATTTACAGAGTATTGCAGATCATAATTTTCACTATGTTAATACAGTACTTTTAAAAAATGTTCATCTTATGTTTTAAACGTTTTGTATAAATATAGATGGAGAAAATAACTGAATAATTCACTTGAATAAATTAATGCTCTGTCTGAATATACGGAATTATGCATTTTTTAATATTATGTAGGCCTATTGGTTTTGCTCCATTGAAAACAACCAGGGGTGAGTTTACCGAAACGTTCTTAGAGCTAAGTACTTCTTAACCTCATACGTTTCATACGAGGTTACGAAGCGCTACGAACGTTTCGGGAAACCCACCCCAGATGCATACATTCCTTAAATTGTTAGAGAGTAAAGTAGAATTGTGCTATTGAGTTAAGAAAACTGATGGGTTAGGCCAATACATCCTCAAACCTCAACTAACTATCGAATGATCATTTATCAAACCAAATCCTCATATAATAAGTCATATCGTTATCAAATAATTTTGAATCGCATCATATCGTGAACAGGAGTGACTTGTATCGCATCGTATCGACAAGGGGTTTCAGAGTATCGCAGTTATATCGTTTCAGTGACAGTGTATCGAGATGTGTATCGAATCTACCTTAGTGGTGAAGATATACATCCCTACTACCCTGAGGAAGACAGAATGAGACTTGGGACCTTGCTGACCTTTATGGAACCTTGCAGGATTATTTATGGAATTTCGATTGATCCACTGGTCCAACATGATTTCATTATTTTGATTTTCCAGTGTTTGCTCCACGATCTACAATGTTTCCTGCAAACTGTTGGCTGGATGGACCAGGACACCCTTAAGTATGTGAGCACCTGCACTACACAAGGGATTGTCCACAGGCCTGTTTATCAGACCTCCTCCCAGCTGGGTGGGTTTTGTTCTCTCTCGCCTGCTCAACAGACCTTGAGACAACTTGGGGAATCCACAGCCTCTCCACCAGGATATCAGAGCCCCTGATACATTTCTCCCTCTAATCCACCACCTCCCTGCAGCGGACGGGAAGAGGCGAAGGTCACAATCTCTGTGCAGGGCTCAACAAAGCAAGTGGCTGGTGGGAGGAGGCGACACTCGATGAGGTGCGTCATGACAACACGCATGGCAACACGCATGACAACGGTAAATGAGAGAGAGGTCTGGGCTGGAGGCTGGAGATCAGGGCTTTAGGAACGAGTGAGATGAATGCAGGGAGGAACAGCACAAGGCCAGACGCATGCACACACACACATACACACACATCAATACACACGTACACACACAGATTACCACATTTGTTGAATGTTGCGTACTGACAGTCACGCTGTCTACACTCTGATTAAGAACAGGGCTGCCCTCACTTTAGCATAAATTCCAGCACTTTTCAAACCTGGAACACAATGCAACATTAATTTGTCAGGTAAATCTTCCTTCCCCTGTTTTTGAGGGGTGTTACTTTATACTACCAAATATAATTTCAGAGAACACTGCAAAGAATGTGACGCGGCAAGTATAAACGCCTCCGCCGTTCGCGCAGGTTCGCACGAGGTGTGCAGAGTCATGCGCTATGGTCACTCGCGAAAGTATAATCTATAATAAATAATCGAGCCTTGACGCGGCTCAGGGATTACGTCACACGCAACGCCGTACAGCTGTAGTGCGTGTAAATTTAAATTTTAATGGTCTAATGAAGGTCATTTAAAAATCAGGACATTTCCTCACTTTAAAAAAAAAACCGGGACAGGACGTGAAATACAGACGTTTAGTCACCCTACTTTAATAGAGCTGGACTGTTTGCCATACCCAGCCACGGCACGTTTAACGGCTTCGGCTCTTTCGGCGGGGTCTTTATACGTCGTCGTGTTTTGTCTCGAAATGCTTCTTAATGCTGGAGCCGGCATTTTTTTTTTTTGAGTGGCGCTGACCAATGACTGGAGACTCTCTGATGTCACGCGTTGAGGAAAAACATTTCTTTGAACGGACACATTTTCGAAATGAAAATAGAACATTAATAAACATAATATATATATATATATATATATATATATATATATATATATATATATATATATATATATATATAAACATTATATATATATATATATATATATATATATATATATATATATATATATATATATATATATATATATATATATATATATATAGAGTCAGGTGTACTAACACACACACACGTCCACGTCCACACAAGCACACCACATCTGACATGCGCGCGCACACACACACACACACACGCACACACACACACACACACACACACACACACACACACACACGTTTCCCTGCAGAATCTCTTCTCGTTTGATGTGTCACCAGGCAGCTTTGGGGGAAACATGGTTTTAGCTCGACATCTCCAAAACAGACTCTCACGCCGGTCAGCCAGCGGAGGTGCTGGGTGTCTTAGGAAGTAAATATTATGGCAACATTACTCATCCTGTCAGTGGCGCTGATGGCCAGGAGGAGATGAGAGGAACCAATAAAACAAAACCTGACGTTCATGGGGGCAGGTAAAAGACACGCACGGAAGGGGAGGAGCATTTGCTACAATTGGTTCACATGGACCACTGCCACTGCTGCTCAGGAAAATACAAGACTGTGTTTGACGGCACTTTGTGGCAGACTGCCGATATAAAGTAGTGATTATGTACAGAGCTGTATGCAGAGACACTGCTCCTCTGAGGTCCAGTGTGCTACCTGCACAGATCACAGTCCCTGCACTTGTGGAGTTAGAACATTCCTAGGGAAGACATCCCAACACCTAGTTTCAGCTAAGGGATGTGAAGGAACAAACGGTATCAGACAAGTGTCCCAAAGAGAAACCAGGTTGACCTTAATCTCTTGTCATCGCCTTCCATGTGTGCTTCAGTCCCCCACATAATGCAATAGATCACCAGAATGTTCCAGATCAGGCTGCTTGACCCAGGATGCAGTGTGGGTCAAAACCAGCCCCAAAGAGAAGAGGGAATTTAGCGTTAGCATTCTCCAGGCTGCTGAAGCCAGCCACCAGCTATCAAACACCCAGCCAAGCATAACTCCACACGACACAAAATTAATCAACACTGAAGCTAAAATACGGACCTCTTTGAAAGTCTAAAGTTGCTTGCCAGCTAATTGAGTTAGAACTGTGTGTGTGTGTGTGTGTGTGTGTGTGAGAGAGAGAGAGAGAGAGAGAGAGAGAGAGAGAGAGAGAGAGAGAGAGAGAGAGAGAGAGAAAGAGAGAGAGAAGACAGACAGACAGAGAGGGAAAGACAGCGAGCAAAAGACCAGTTCTCATATAGCATAGCCACGTCAGCAGAAAACAGAAAGCCTGTCAGAGGCAGAAGAGTGAGAGAGTGAGGGAAAGCAAAAGACAGAGAGAGAGGGAGAGTGTGTGTGTGTGTGTGAAGGGAAAGCAAGAGAGAGAGAGAGAGAGAGAGAGAGAGAGAGAGAGAGAGGGAGAGAAAAATGGGGGCCAGTTTGCAATTTCTGGAGAAGCAGACTGCTGCTGGACTCCTGACAGGAAGTTAAGAATGAAGGAGTCAACAGTGGAGATTAGATGCAGAAGACAAGATGTCTGGTGGAGAGAAGGTGGCTGGAGCCCCAGGGCCATCAGGACGGATGGCCAGATCCCCAAGCCCCCCCCCGGCCCCTGTGAGCAGATCCAGCCCTGTGACTCAGTCTGCCTGGAAGAGAGCAGCTGGACCAATTGATGCGGGGACACATGTGGAGCGGTGAGAACGAGCGAGACATGTCAGGACATGGGAAGGCAAACACACTCCCCATTTGTTACCCGTCCCACCTACATTCCCCTGCATTTGCAAGAATAGTGACTTAATGGACCCAACACCCCACAGTCTCACCTAGTCAAATTTAGCCTTCCAACAAAACACTGGTTTGTAAACGCCAGGACTGTTCTACATGACTCTGGGTGCTGACGTGCTCTGGCTGCGGCCGCATGGACATTGCACTGCATCTGTCTTTCATGAGGACCCGCACTGGGCTGCCCAGTGTGTGCCTGCCTGTCCCAGGCCAGCAAGGCTGGTCCAAACGCACTCCCTCACCCCTCACCGCAGCCAGGAGACGGGCCCAACTCTCCCCACTCTTCCTCCCTCCCTCCCTGTGTCTTGTGCGTACTGTAGCATCTCCAATGTTTTTTTTTTTTGTTCAGTTTTCTTTTGTGTGAGTGTCCCCTGGGAACTGAGTCCACGTCGATCCATACCGACAATTTAGCCCCACGGTTTTCAGAGAGTTCACAACCATTTTTTGCACTAATTTCTTAAAGGGTGGTGAAGGGTTTCCCTGGCCCAGAATACGACTATCACAGCAGATAGCTGGACCTACTGGAAGCGCCACTGCTGCTGCTCTGTGGTGGTGAGGTATATCCAGGTGAGGGCAACACAAGTGATCCAGAAGAAAGTCTCACCATGAAGTGGAACATCAGGTTCCATCTGTGTGGAAGTGAGGCTAAAAATAAAGGACTTAAAAAAAAAAAGAAACACTCCTTTGCTCATTGCTTGCCTCCTCTCTCGCTCCTTGTGTGTGTGTGTGGGGTATGTGTGGGGTGTGGGGTGTGTGTGTGTGTGTGTGTGTGTGGGGTGTGTGCATGCGTACATGCATGTGCGCATAGTCTAGGTCACTGGGCTCCAGTGGAGGTCTGGCAGTCAATTTCAGCAGCACAGCCATTATGACCGACTCTCAAACACGGCCTTAAATGTATCTATTCATGTGTCACTATTAACAGAGATGCCACTTTTGAGCCATATATGGGGATTACTGGGATCCCTTTGCTGGGGATATGTGTCCATAAAGAGTCCCCCAAAGAGGGCTCAAAAAACACCTTTGGTCTTTGTACACCAAGTGAGCAAGGTCTCTTTCTTTTGAACTTTTCCTGGTGTCTTAAGCAGTTTAGTGTTGTCTACAGTGTGTGCAGGTCTAAAGCAGTGTGGTGGTGATGGGCGTCCCGGCTGTAGCTTTTCTCGTGAAGATCTCTACATCAACACATCCAGCACAGATCAGCCACTGTGTGTGTGGAAGGGACAGGCCTGAGAACCACTCATTTGCTGAAGACCACAAAAACAATCTTTCTTGCGCTCTCACACACACTCACACTAGGGATGAACCGATTCACATTTTTCACTTCCAATAGCGATTCAGATATCTGGGGCTTAGTATCGGCCGATACCGATCTGATCTAAAACTGTGCTGAATCGACTTAAAACATTTTTTAACACAGACATACTGAATTACAAGTTTATTGAAAACTCTGCACCAGTATAGCACACTTAAACACACATAAAACATGTAAAAACAAGACAACTTGCATTTGTTCAGTCAGTGCAATTATGAATATAACATTGAATGTAAAATAAATAATACCAAAGAACCTGAAACTGACAAAAACAATAGGTTCACAACTTTGGTCAAACATGAAAAAAATAAACTGCAAGAAACCTTTGAAATGGTTCAAGAATTCTAAATATAATTAAAAAATATAGCCGCAAGTGGTGATTACGGGGTCCAAGCTGAAGTTTGGCAAGATTTGGGCAGCCACTGGCACAACATCATGTAAAGTTTGCAATTACAAAGTTGTTAGGGATTATGAGTAGAATCAAATGAGATCATGTTTGTACTTCTACATGAAAGCATGTAGGTGTAATTCAGGAATTTCTAGTATAGCGCCACCTAGTGGTGCAATTCCCATCATATTTGAGAATGTTTTAGAGGGTGTGTAGATGAACATAATATGTGAGTTTCATGTTGATTGGCATATGATAAGCTTGTGAAATGTGTACTGAAAGCTGATTGGTCAATAGCGGCGGCCATATTGGACATATGATGCTGCAGGGCAAGGACCTGTGCCATAGGTGCATGTAGATGATGCATACCAAGTTTCGAGTTATTTGGCCAATCGGTGTGGGCAGGAGAGTTTTTTGGCTGTTATAGCGCCACCTATGTGTGCATGTCTGCCAAAATTTATGAGCAGGTCTAGACACCCAATAGGTGCATGTATGTGAAATTTGGTGTGAATACGTGAAAGCATGCCTGAGATACAGCAGAATATGTGGATTTTTGGCAGAGGAATTTTTAACCCTTGACTTCTGAGGCATGTGGTGATGCCTATGTGCAGAAATGTGCACTTTTGCTCCATAATAATTAAAGTTCAGACTTTTCTGAGTGCCTGAATACCACGTATTTGCATGTATGTGAAAAATCCTAGGAGTAGTATGCGCTCAAAAATGTGTTAACATTTGCATATTATGCAAATTAGCTCGAAACCTAAGTGGGCAGAGCGTATGGGTTCTATTTTCTTTTTGTAGAATGGAAGCTCACTGATCAGATGCAATTGGAATTTTTTGTTTATGACATACGGTGTAGGCGTGAAAATTGACTGGACTGACATGACTGGACTGACATGACTGATATGACTGGACTGAAATGATTGGCATGACATGACTTGCATGACTGGCAGAACATGACTGGACTGATATGACTGGCATGACTGTGCTGACTGACATATACTATACATATACTATAAATTAGAGGTGTGCCAAAAAATCGATTCATATATCAAAAATCGATTCTCATTTACTACGATTCAGAATCGATTTTAAATGTCCCAAAATCGATTCTAAGTCGTGGTGAAGTCTCGCGTTACGTAATTACAAAATTATGTGAGACTTTACGCAGCATGTTCTGGGACACACTCGTGCGCGGAAAAGGTTCAAAACACATGGAGGAAAGAGATATTCAACCTGTCCGGTCTTCATTTAAGGCAAAAAATATGGGTTCATTTTGGTTTTTACCGAATGCCGGGGAAGACCAAACTGGACACAATGTAGCTCGTGTGTAAGGCTTGTGTAACGCGGTGAGCACGGGAGCGTTAATATAGAGAAGGGTGAGAAATAATATAGAGAAGGATGGACCCAAGTGCCGGCTCGCAAGAGCAAGACGTTTGACACTCGTCACATGTATTAGCGAGAGGGAAACGCGCACAGCGACCCAGAACGAACAAACAAAACAACACGGAAGACTCAACGCGCAAGAGAATCGAAAGCAAAACCGTGAGGGCACGGAGGAAACAAAAAACCAATGCGGAAAATACAACACGTGAAAAATAACACTCAACCATAGTGAGACGGGAGGAAGAAACAAAACAACAACAGTAAATAAAAAACTGCGCGGATAAATGCAACGCGAAAATGAAACCAAGGACACCAGCAGAAGTAACTGGCAAAAAACGCTGCAGCAAAATAAAACCCTTCCCAAAAATAAAGACAAAACGGATAGGAAGACATACAGGATTGGGATAACTTGAGATGGGTCAGGAAGCGATGCATAAGATACTCGAATAAGTAAAGAGAAAGCATAACAGAGAGAGGTGGCGAGACACCATTAAACGATAAGCAATCACAGAGAAAGCAGAGACTGGCTGAGAACGTACGGTTACGTCGGTTTAGTCTGGGACTGACTCTGGTGCCCCTAGCGACGGCTGGGGGAACTGCATCCGAGCCAGCCCTGACAGCTCACAAAATAAAGCTCAAGAATTTTGGTAACAACAAAAACCATTTTATTTTACCAAAGCACTTAATTTTTGTTAATTAAATGTGAAAGACACTTAATTTTCTGTATTTGTCGTTCTGTCTTGCAAAGCAAACTGTAGTAGATTATGCAGATTTTATAGACTGAAGCAGACATTTTTATAAATCAAATCGTTTTTTGAATCGAAAATCGTTTTGAATCGAAAATCGATTTTTGAATTGCATTGTGGCCCCCAAAGTCGGAATCGAATCGAATCGCGAGATAGTAAATGATTCCCACCCTTACTATAGATACAGTGGGGAAAATAAGTATTAAGTCAGTCACCAATTGTGCAAGTTCTCCCACTTAAAAAGATGAGAGGAGCCTGTAATTGATATCATAGGTAGACCTCAACTATGAGAGACAAAATGTGAAAAAAATTGATACAATCATTTTGTCTGACTTTTAAAGAATTTATTTGCAAATAATGGTGGAAAATAAGTATTTGGTCAACTACAAACAAGCAAGATTTCTGGCTGTCACAGACCTGTAACTTCTTTTTTAAGAGGCTCCTCTTTCCCCCCACTCATTACCTGTATTAATGGCACCTGTTTGAAGTTGTTAACAGTATAAAAGACACCTGCCCACAACCTCAAACAGTTACACTCCAAACTTCACTATGGTGAAGACAAAAGAGCTGTCGGAGGACACCAGAAACCGAATTGTAGACCTGCACCAGGCTGGGAAGACTGAATCTGCAATAGGCAAGCAGCTTGGTGTGAAGAAATCTACTGTGGGAGCAATAATCAGAAAATGGAAGACCTACAAGACCACTACTAATCTCCCTCGATCTGGGGCTCCATGCAAGATCTCAGCTCGTGGGGTCAAAATGATCACAAGAACGGTGAGGAAAAATCCCAGAACCACAAGGGGGGATCTAGTGAATGACCTGCAGAAAGCTGGGACCAACGTTACAAAGGCTACCAACAGCAACACACTACGACGCCAGGGACTCAGATCTTGCAGTGCCAGACGTGTCCCCCTGCTTAAGCCAGTCCATATCCAGGCACGTCAGAAGTTTGCTAGAGAGCATTTGGATGTTCCAGAAGAGTATTGGGAGAATGTCATATGTTCAGATGAAACCAAAGTAGAACTATTTGGTAAAAACACGACTCGTCGTGTTTGGAGGACAGTGAATGCTGAGTTGCATCCAAAGAACACCATACCAACTGTCAAGCATGGGGGTGGCAACATCATGCTTTGGGGCTGTTTGTCTGCAAAGGGACCAGGACGACTGGTCCGTGTACATGAAAGAATGAATGGGGACATGTATTGTAAGATTTTGGGTGCAAACCTCCTTCCATCAGCAAGGGCAATGAAGATGAAACGTGGATGGGTCTTTCAGCATGACAATGATCCCAAGCACACTGCCAGGGCAACAAAGGAGTGGCTTCGTAAGAAACATTTCAAAGTTCTGGAGTGGCCTAGCCAGTCTCCCGATCTCAACCTCATCGAGGGAGTTAAAAGTCTGTGTTGCCCGCCGACAGCCCCAAAACATCACTGCTCTAGAGGAGATCTGCATGGAGGAATGGGCCAACATACCAACAACAGTGTGTGCCAACCTTGTGAAGACTTACAGAAAACGTTTGACCTCTGTCATTGCCAACAGAAGATATACAACAAAGTATTGAGATGAACTTTTGTTATTGACCAAATACTTACCAAATACCATTATTTGCAAATAAATTCTTTAATTTAAGTCAGACAAAATGATTTTCTCAATTTTTTTTTCACATTTTGTCTCTCATAGTTGAGGTCTACCTATGATGTCAATTACCGGCCTCTCATCTTTTTAAGTGGGAAAACTTGCACAATTGGTGACTGACTAAATACTTATTTTCCCCACTGTATGCATACAAACTATACATACATTTAGGTAGAAGTGTGTGTGTGTGTGTGTGGTAGTGTATGTACTCAAACTATAACATATACTAATACTAGTGGTGGGCCGTTAACGGCGTTAACGGCGGTCGTTAATTTGATACTCTTATCGGGCGATATAAAAATTATCGCCGTTAATTTATTCTTAAAGTTGGGTTGGGAACTGGGTCAAAATGGGTAAGCAAACTATGATGACTTAGCTTGATAGTTTAGCTCGGCTGTATTCCTAACCAAATTGCACAGTAGGGGCGAGAACGAGTTTTCAAACCTGTCAATTACAAATCGGACGCGTGTTTACATGGATGTAGCCACGAAGTCGCCAGGTTTGCTTCATGGAAAATTCATTTTTAGGAACGTAAAGTGTTACCGGAGCGGAGCTCGGAGCGGTCGTTTTCTGCATGGTCCTAGCGCTAGATTCGTCGCTATTTAAATATTTCTTTTTAACCGTTAAAACTGCAGAGGACCAAAACCGGCTTTTGAAAAAGTCCCCCCCAAATTACGTCCGTGAGGTTAAATGTACTAAATGTTGACTTACATTTCAAATATCATGTTTAGCTGAATAAATTATCAAGCCCTTTTAATGTACAGTATGTATGCTTACAAATTCATGTTTAACTGAATAAACCGTTGAACACGAGTAACCTACATTTTATTGAGCATGTTTTTTTTCTTCAAGTATCAAAGTAGAACAGCTTCCTCGAGCAGTCATTGATGCATTTTTGAAACAGGAGATGAGCCCCTGGTGTAATGCACCCTCTGTATAAAGAAACCCTATCTCAAAAACGGACTTTTAGTCATTACTTGGGTAGCGCCATTTTAATATAGATTAATCTAGATTAATTTCCTAGCCATACGATAACCAATTTGGATGAAACTTGGCAAATTTGTTCAGGATGGGATTGTGAATGGGCTTGTGCATTTTGGTCAGAATTAGATAAAATATGAAAGAGCTTCAAGAATATGAATATTATATGCATCAATGCTGTCCATAAAAAATATTTAGCAGGTATAAGTGTCCTAAAATCCAAAATCTTTGGATTGTTTTTTGATTTCACACTCTGTAGAGTATTATAAGACTTTGCTTGACATGATGGTATGAAAATCTTAGGAGCAGTATGAAAAGTGATGATTTCAAACTATTATTAACTGTAAATAAACTGCATTTTTTAATAGGACATGTAATGGCAAAGTTGTTCGCACTACTGCAAGGAATCAAAATAGTCCAAGTGCAAGTTCCCAAGTGGAATTATCTAGGGGATATACTTGCTTTTTTTTGCAATAGCGCCCCCCCCCCCCCCCAGTGGCCAATCGACACCCAGCTGGAATATGTCATAGAGGGCGTACACTTGCCCACACCCAAGAAATTTTGTGCAGATTGACTAATGGTAAGCATGTCAAACGTGTGCCGATCACTGATTGGCTGATTACATCAGCCATTTTGGAAGTATGGCATGTCTACTTTAGGACCTGGTTCCCAGAGGCCCATAGATGATGTCTGTCAAGTTTCATGTGGATCGGCCAATCTGTGTGGATCGGCCAATCTGTGTGCATGGGGCAAATTTGTGCATGTTATAGCACCCCCTAGCAGGTGAGGTATGGCAACCTCTGTGAGCTGCCCCAGCCCCTCAGGGGGAAGCTGTCTGTGAAGTGCCATCTCATTGCATGTAAGTTTTCTTCAGTTAGAGCTCCATAAGCGCAAAATTTACAATTGAGTTTACGCCCCCTCATTTGATTGGCTTATACTGACTAGGTAGTGAAGAAATTAGCATTTTTGTTAGATACATTTTAAAGTTCAGACACTTCTGAACGTTTTGATACCACATATGTGCACGTATGTGAAAAATCCAGGGACTAGTTTGCGCTCAAAGATGTGTGTGATTTTGCACATTATGCAAATTAACTCGAAATCTAAGTGGGCGGAGCTTGATGGTTGTATATTAATAGTCCTATTGAATTTAGTCAAGGAATGTATAGGAACTGGAATTTTGGTTCTAGGACCTACGGTGTGGGAGATATGGACCAAAAGTCAACATGGTCTGCTATAGCAGTGTGTTCACTACGTGTGTGAACCCTAAAAAATCCTAACAATTTCAGTAGGGTTCCCACACTATATGTGTGAACCCTAAAGAAGAAGAAAAACTCGAGCAATTACAATAGGGTTCCCACACTATGTGTGTGAACCCTAAATACAATACAATCGCTGGTGCTTGAACCCCTAATAAATTAGATAAAATAAGAGAAACAGCAATATGCGGCTAGTTTGCTAGCGCAGACATCACGCAGAGCACAAAGCATGTAATGGCCAGAAATGTGTACTGTCTCTTTAAGGGAGCGAGTTGAGCGTGGAATATTGTTGTTTTTTTAGCTTTCTGCCGTAGACCGACTCAGACCACTGCTCTTTATTTTATTTCTGTAAGTAACGCATTCAATGAGCTTTGGACAACTCACCAGTTCATGTATGAACAGTCAAGTAGTGCTGGAGCCCAGGTTTATTTTGGTCAACCAGCAAATAAACGGACTAAGTGGAATACCACCAGCGCGAGTATGAGTCAGTGATTCACCTCTCCTCTGTGTGCTTCATGTTTCACTCGCCTGTTAACTGTCCAAGTTCACTTCTATCTGGGACAGAGTGGATATTTAAGGTTGAACTAACTCCGAAAAGCGCTACAAGCATATAATTTGACTGAATAGATCTGTTTTTATGGATCGGTCACATTGTCACCGATACCCTATCTAAATTTTTTTCCAATATCGAAACCGATACAGATATTAATATCAGAATCGGTCCATCCCGATTCAGCCATGCGCTCCATCTGAAGTGAGGATGCATTCTAAAGGTGTTTAACCCTCACACTCTGCTGTCATTTCCAGGAAGCAGGATGTGTTTGTCCATCCAGAACTACAAGCAGATGAAAGCTTTGCCTTCGTCACACAAGTCCTCCACTATGACAGTTCACACTGGTCTGTTTCAGGTCCTCCACTGTGACTGCTGTGGGCTCAAATCTGATTTGCTACACAATACCTGCACTATTCTTCTGTTCTCCTGGGCCAAACAGCATTGCAAAAGGTGCATGTGTACAAAGTCACCATCAACCCCACCCCAACACACACACACACACACACACACACACACACACACACACACAAAACCATCCCACCCACCCACCCGGATGGAGCAGAGGAGGAATTTTGACCTACACAAAATTTGATGTGTTTTGGTCTGCATTCAAGAGATGCAGTCAGCCATGCTCATGCTTGTACTGAAATCCAGTAACCAGAACAGCAGAACGAGACTTCTGATTCTCTAGTCTGAGGAAAAATGGTGTGTTATCCTCTCAGACAGAGAGAGAAATGATCCGGGATCAGTAACTGACCTTTACACCCTAGTGAGTACAGCCATACATCAGCAAAGGGCATACATCTCAGACCCCACTACCCCAGCCACACACAGACCCCACTACCCCAGCCACACAGACCCTACTACCCCAGCCACACACACCCCACTACCCCCACTACCCCAGCCACACAGTCCCCACTACCCCAGCCACACAGACCCCACTACCCCAGCCACACACAGACCCCACTACCCCAGCCACACACAGACCCCACTACCCCAGCCACACAGACCCCACTACCCCAGCCACACACAGACCCCACTACCCCAGCCACACACAGACCCCACTACCCCAGCCACACACAGACCCCACTACCCCAGCCACACACAGACCCCACTACCCCAGCCACACAGACCCCACTACCCCAGTCACACAGACCCCACTACCCCAGCCACACAGACCCCACTACCCCAGCCACACACAGACCCCACTACCCCAGCCACACAGACCCCACTACCCCAGCCACACAGACCCCACTACCCCAGCCACACAGACCCCACTACCCCAGCCACACAGACCCCACTACCCCAGTCACACAGACCCCATTCCCACAGCCTGCAGGGGAGGGGCAGCCCAGCACCACACTCATGTAAAGATATATAATCCAATATCAAATCAAATAATCCAATGGTTGGTTGTGCAACACCACATTTTACATTTCAATAAAACTATTGTGCCGTTTATTGTAAAAATACAATAAAACTATACAAGAAAGAGGCTTAGCAACCCCTTCTATTCTCAAATGTCTAGCTGGACGTATTCAGAAGTGGAATAACAACCTGTAAACACATTCAGGCTACAGTCTAAAGTACGGTTCCTCGTTATATGGAGTCATGCGAGACCAGTGAACAGAAGCTGGGTGAAGTTGAGCGAGTGACCTGTGGAGTGTCTGGGCCCTCCGGAGCTCAGCTGGGACGCTACAGCAGCTCCAGGAGTCACAGCACCGCAGGCTAAACAGTGGTTACTTTATATAAAATCTTAAATCCAGGGTTCTGCCTTGAGGTTTTGCATAATGACAAAGAAGGATCTCTGTAAAAAGCGATTCTTCCAAGGGCCACATCTCCTCTCCATGCTTCTAATTAAACCCTGTGACCTCTCCTGTAAACACATGCAGGAGATGCGCCCCTCCGCCCCCACCTGCATCACCCTCCGCCCCCACCTGCATCACCCTCCGCCCCCACCTGCATCACCCTCCGCCCCCACCTGCATCACCCTCCGCCCCCACCTGCATCACCCTCCGCCCCCACCTGCATCACCCTCCGCCCCCACCTGCATCACCCTCCGCCCCCACCTGCATCACCCTCCGCCCCCACCTGCATCACCCTCCGCCCCCACCTGCATCACCCTCCGCCCCCACCTCCATCACCCACCGGTTCTGAATCATTCAGGAGTTAACAGTATTAGGAAGGGGATATTCATGAAGGTACTGTGTTGTATTGTGTTGTTTTCAACTCAGACTTTGTGTAAATACACGCACACACGCGCACACACTCTCTAGGTGCTGTAAAATATCAGAGTTTATGGAGAAATATCCTGTGGCTCTACTGAAAAGATCCCACATCAGCCCAGTGAGAGATGAGCATGAGGTGGTGATGTGGTGCTGTACAAGCAGGACTGATGTATAGAGACATTAAAAAGCGAGACATTCCTCTTCCTTTTCATTTATATAATTTAATTGAGAGCTTTCCATTGATTTGTTAGCCCAGGTGTTAATATGGTGCTCAGTGACAGCCAGCAGGGTCAATAGTGGAGGACCGGCTGCTGCCGTCCCACTGAGCTGCTGTCCAGGGTCAATAGAGCCGTCTCTGATGGGCTCTGGAACGCTGACATAGACCACATTTTTGATTAATTCTAGCTCACAACCATGCAATCAACAGCACAGACAGCATATGGTAGAGTTACGCTAGAAGGTGGGGTTGTGCAAAAATGAAGACCATCTAGTTTATTAGCCCGATGCATTAGAAATGCAGTCTGCAGACTTTCGTGTGTGATGGCTCCTCCCAAAGCTCCACAAGGCCCCACTCCTCGCTCGTGTTGGACCCAAAGGCAAGTAACTCCGTTAAACAGGCATGTCACTTCAGTAGGAAGGCAGCAGCGTCTGCCCCTACCCTGATCTCTGACGTCCCACAGACCTGCGCAACACCTCGAGGAGCCTGCCCACACACGCTGGCACCTTGGCCTCTCTTTGTCTGGCTAAGGGTCCCACAGGTACTTCAGATGCATGTTGAGGTCCCATCAATGGAGAGATGTGATTAACTCTAAGCATTCCACGGTTGCGCCTGCTCCCTCACTTTTTGTGGCCGCCTCGTAACACTTCATTCAGACATGTGAGCTTTCAGCCAGAAGACAGCTCAACCCTGAACAATCAAACAGAAAGGAACTGGAGATAAACTCTGGAAAACCCAGGCCCAGGAAAACCTCTACATGCTAAACCTGATTGAGTGCATCATGCGCCTCTCTAGCAGACACTGAAGATAACCGCAGCCTCAGCAATGAAGTTAAACACAAGCCAACACACTCCCATACAAAACCATCCTGATTCAAGAGAGTGACACGGTCTAATCTTAAGGACGGTCTGAGTATGAGCGAGCATGTTCGTGGAGGTCTGAGAGACCAAGCAGGACAGGTGAGAGCTGGGCGTACCTTGAATGCACTGCAGGGAGCCGTCCTCCGCTCTGATGGTGAAGGTCTCGCCAGGGTTGACCTGCACCAGGATAACCTGACAGGAGTAAAGGAGGTCTTTACCAGTCTCTGCATCAGTCCACACATCTCCCATCACTGAACTAATTATCGTTCACAGACAGAGGTGGGTAGGTGGGTCATTAAATGATCAATATTTCTGCAGTAAAGCAAATTTATTTTCATAAATTAAATCTCATTTGGGAGGGTTTCAGCTTTCATACGAGTCATTTCTAAAACCAATCAATGAATTTAAAGTCAGGTTATAAGCTTTTGTTTCCACAACATGGATAAGCGACAGAACTTGTGTCAGGGACTGTATGTGAAGGTGTGTGTGTGTGTGTGTGTGTGTGTGTGTGTGTGTGTATATGTGAAGGTGTGTGTGTGTGTATATGTGAAGGTGTGTGTTTGTATTTATATGTGAAGGTGTGTGTGTGTTCTTATATGTGAAGGTGTGTGTGTGTGTATGTGGGGGAGATTGTGTGTGTGTGAGAGAAGGTGCATATGTGGGGGAGGATGTGTGTGTATGTGTGTATGTGGGGGGGTTGTGTGTGTGTGTGTATGTAGGAGGGTTGTGTGTGTATGTAGGAGGGTTGTGTGTGTGTGTGTGTGTGTGTGTATGTAGTAGGGTTGTGTGTGTGTGTGTGTATGTAGTAGGGTTGTGTGTGTGTGTATGTAGTAGGGTGTGTGTGTGTGTGTGTGTATGGGGGGGGTTGTGTGTGTGTGTGTGTGTGTGGGGGGGTTGTGTGTGTGGGGGGGGTTGTGTGTGTGTGTGTGTGTGTGTGTATGTGGGGGGGTTGTGTGTGTGTGTGTATGTGGGGGGTTGTGTGTGTGTGTATATGTGAAGGTGTGTGTGTGTGTGTGTGTGTGTGTATATGTGAAGGTGAGTGTGTGTTTTTATATGTGAAGGTGTGTGTGTGTGTGTGTGTGGGGGGGGGGGTTGTGTGTGTGGGGGGGGGTTGTGTGTGTGGGGAGGGGGGTTGTGTGTGTGGGGGGAGGGGGGTTGTGTGTGTGGGGGGGGGGGGGGGGTTGTGTGTGTGTGTGTGTGTGTGTGTGTGTGTATGTGGGGGGGTTGTGTGTGTGTGTGTGTGTGTGTGTGTGTGTGTGTGTATGTGGGGGGGTTGTGTGTGTATGTGGGGGGGTTGTGTGTGTGTGTGTATGTGGGGGGGGTTGTGTGTGTGTGTGTGTGTGTGTGTGTGTGTATGTGGGGGGGTTGTGTGTGTATGTGGGGGGGTTGTGTGTGTGTGTGTATGTGGGGGGGGTTGTGTGTGTGTGTGTGTGTGTGTGTGTGTATAAAGGTGCGTAGACCCCCCCCCCCCCCGGTCTACTCATCTTCCTCTCCACTCTCTCACTCTCTATAGAAACAAACACACACACTACACACTGCTAAACCCCTCAGGAGAGTGCATGCCCATTAATATGCTTAGAGCAAGCACATACGCATGATGCAGGTGTACATGCACACCTGTGTACAAACACTCAACCTATTACACACAACAGGTGTGTCTGCTGCAGTATCTAGTAGATGACTTTTCTAAACATGCACACATGCGTACACATACATGTGTGCGTGTGTGTGCATGTTCATTTCAAACCCTCTGTATTTCTGTTGACAACAGGGTATAAGGTCTGAGTATTCAGTATGCTGCATGTAGTCCTAAAAAAACAGGCAAAATCACCTCGTTGGAGAGAAATGATGAGTTAATACAGTTGGACCATAGTGAAATACAGAGCCCAACAGAAACACCAGACAGCTTCACCTCAGACCAACAAGCATGACAGCTGGGCCAGTGTTCTAATAATGACTTCCTTAAATGTTCATACAATCTTTTCCATATATAACAATGTCCACCTAAGAGTCAAAAGAAAGCAGAGATCTATGTCCATGGGCAGGTTCAGGACTTAAAGTAGATGTTTCTCTCACACACAGAGATATGCTGGATGTTGGAGTTCTCGCCCTCCACGTATGCGCACATGTGTACACACGAAGATCACCACATGATAATGCAGAGAACCCCCCTTGCTAGCATGTGCACAGAGACCTTAACACCCCCTTCATGCGACCGACATCCACCTACCTGCTGTGCTCCGTCCCCGTTCACCATGGCCATCATGGGCACCTCTCTACTCAGCAATGGTGTTGACAGCTCCAATGGGATCTGATCGGTCATCATCATTGTGACGTACATTCATGGAGGACGTCCTGGACTGCCCTTCAGAGAGAGACACAGGTGCAGTGTGTGCATGTGTGTTTCAGGACAGCTCAACTTTACAGCTATAATGGTGCATTTAATCCAGAAAACCTCAAAAGAATCATCAAAGAGGGTTGCTAGGGCAGCAATAGGCCAGGCATTGGAGACCCCCAAACGAGGCACGAGCACACTCTCTACAACACACCTGATCCAAGAGGTCAAGAACACAAGCTTGGAAGTTCTGCTATGATGATTCATTTTCATCCCCGATTAACTCCAAGTCTTACCAGGAAGCTTTTTATTGCACATGTATGCACTCACACACGCACGCATGCACACGCACCCAAACATCACAGGAAATGACTCTTGGAAAAGAAGTGTGGTATGACAGACATGTGATGGGAGCAGGTGTGGGGCAGCGGCTGGACTCCCCACGCTGGGCGGCGCCAAATCTCCCACACCCCACAGCATCGTGAGAGTCAACATACCACCATATGTCCAAGACGACAACAACAACAACAACAACAACACGACGAGGCCCAGACACTCCCGCCCTGGCCATAAGATCCCAGGCCTCCCAGAAACATGCTCCCAACTGGAGAAGGAAGGAGAGGGCACGTCTCTACAGGAAAATTAAGAATGATGAACAAATGTACGTATTGTATGATGTGACTGTTTTGGTCCTGTTAGTAATATTATTAACATGAATCTTCATTTGCAGGTTATACATTTGTAGGGTGGCCATATGTCCTCTTTCTCCTGGATCTCTTTTTTGGACCTAAAAATATAACAGGCTGGGATTTCTAAAATGTCTAAAACATCTGGAATCAGAGTTCCTTTAATGTTGACATTTGTGTTCTGCGGTCGTCACACACTGCAGATGTTTCTGGTTTGCTCTGGCCATTCTCACTTTCTTACATGCTGCAACTGGCCGATCATGTACGTGACCACCACACAACCATTGGTCAAAGGGCTTCTTAGGGAGTGTGTGTAGGTCTATCACCGCAGTGAATGGCCAAATAGGACACAAGTTTGCCGTCAAAGCCAAATGTATTTATATAGCGGTTTTTTACAACACGTCACAAAGCAGCTTTACAATCATATGGATCCCTAATGAGCAAGCCAGGGGCGACAGGAAAAAACTCCATTTGATGGTGGGGATTAGGAAGAAACCTCGGGAGGACCAAGACTCAAAAGGGAACCCATCCTCCATTGGGTGGCACAGCTAGAAGTAGTCCATAATTACAGTTTTATTTTTGGCCAAGGAGTCACAGTCTCTCCGCTGTGGATGTTGGGCCTCAGGTAGGAAGCAGCATCGGGGCGTCCGCTGGCTAGCCAGATCAGATCTATATGAACTCTTGTATAGTGCCTTATCAAGGCCTAGAAATGCCCCGGCACAGAGGAAATGGTGATGCTCTGATGATCAGGTGATGTTCTGATGGAAGGACCCGTTTTTAGTGATGTTTTCTCTCTCTATTTGACATAAATCTGTCTCAAGAGTTTGTATGGAAATCTGTATTAGACTAAATTCTGACATTATAAAAGTCTATAGCATTTTATTGTTATATTGTTTGAAATGTTATGATAAACCATCCTGTCAGAAGAATATAAATGTCCCCAGACCTGAGAACACCCTGCCAGTAGGCCTTTCGCGATAATTACATTATCGACTTATCTTACGTTAATTTTTTAACCGCGATCATTTTCGCTGATGTCGATAATTGGCCATTGGGTTTCCGCGCAGATTTGTTTACATGAGAATAAACCGCAACTACGTGAGATTTCAGAAGGAAATGAGTGCAGTACATGTAGAGCGCATGCGTCAATAACAGTGCCTCCCAGGGTATCTGCACATTTTAAAATCTCAAATTCAATGACTTTTAAGACCTTTTTAATACCTCTCACAAGAAAAAATAATACTATTACCGGGGATGCAGGTGTGTTCCACATCGTTGACGGGGGGGGGGGGGGGGGACGAACGAGAATTGTTGACGGGGGGGGGGGGGGGGGGGGGGGGGGGTTGGCGAACGAAAATTGTTGACGTTGTTGAGGCCGTATACTCCAACGCTAGGAATCTAGCACTAGGACCCTGGAGCGGTTATTTTCTGCATTAGCGCTAGATTCGGCAAAGTTCACATCGCGCCAGAACAACTGAACAACACACACTTATAATAATTTAATGCCTCCCCTCATAAAATTCCAGACATTTTAAGACATTTTTACGCCTTGAATATGGAAAATTAAATTTAAGACATTTTAAGACTTTTTAAGGACCCGCGGGTACCCTGGTGCCTCCACACACACAAGTGGAGATGTGTTAGCTCGCGAACGTATTTGAGGCTAATAGGACTCGAAATTATTCGAAATAATTAGCTTTTTATCACATTATTTAATGGTTGTTTATTATAGTGACCGTAGCGTGTGATTCCACCCACCTCGCGTGAACCTCCTCTGAGGCGCGGAGCATGCGAAGTAAAAAAATTCGAGAGGTGCACGACCTCGTGACAGCGCGCGAAGCCCTCGCGCACGGGCGGAGTCACCGCGATTACATCATTTTCGCCGCGCGGACCCTCACGTCGCTCGTCACTACATATATGTGGTAAAGATCAAATATGACCCCATACATGAGCTTTACAATACATTACTGCAAACCGGTGTAATTGTATTATGCTACTATATTATTATTGTGGCACATTGTCTTTTAAAGCTCCTTTGGGGAGCCCAGAAGCAAGAAAAAATTCTATAATGGCACTTTAAAATGACAATATTATCGTTTATCGCAATAAATTCTCGCAAAATATATCGTTCTGAAAATGTTGTTATTGTGACAGGCCTACCTGCCAGTCACTGGCTGTAACCATTTGTGTTGGTTTTGGGATCTAGAGACCCTCTCCCTCACACAGACGTCTCGCGAGTACTGCCTAGCTACTGCAGTGTCAACCACAGGGATCCATACCCTACACCACTATACCCTGCCATACCCCATACCCTACACCACACCACTATACCCTGCCATACCCCATACCCTACACCACACCACTATACCCTGCCATACCCCATACCCTACACCACACCACTATACCCTGCCATACCCCATACCCTACACCACACCACTATACCCTGCCATACCCCACACCCTACACCACTATACCCTGCCATACCCCACACCCTACACCACACTACTATACCCTGCCATACCCCACACCCTACACCACACCACTATACCCTGCCATACCCCACACCCTACACCACTATACCCTGCCATACCCCACACCCTACACCACACTACTATACCCTGCCATACCCCACACCCTACACCACACCACTATACCCTACCATACCCCACACCCTACACCACACCACTATACCCTACCATACCCCATACCCTACCCCACACCACTATACAAATCTAGCGACTTTTTGTGGTGTTATTGGAGACTTTTGGAGACTCTGAACACACACGCTCTTCAGTTGCTGTCCTCTGGGGCGGGTGCTGCCGTGAGCCCCGCCCACAACACTCAGTGCAGTCTCACACTCAGAGCAGACCCTCACCGCTCCACGTCCACACTGCAAATGAACTGCGCATGCCCAAAGCTGCCGCTGACACCCCGCCCCGTATTTACAGAGCGGGATGTAAATATAAATGCTTTAGTCTTCAGTGAGACACGAAAAGAAATCACTGCATTTAACTCACATAGTCTCAGTCATTCTTCACTTCATACCTGCTAACTGCTACATTATACTAACAACACAGCAAAAAAATGATTTATACAAAGCATTAAAGTCACGTAGTTCTTTAGAGAAGTGACTGCCTATTTCAAAGGCAACAGATGTGGTTCATTTGTAGTTCTAACATATTTAGGGTGTTTTTTACTCACTTTCTTCTCCCCCAACGTTATTCCTTTACAGCTTCAAAAACATGTATTATGCAAATTAGGTGATGACATCATTTAGCAAATTCTAGGGACTTTTAGGACAACCAATAGCGACTCTCCATACTGAGGATTTGGTAACACTGACTGGAGTACGGCTACAGGTGATGCCACGGGGGTACGGCGACAGGTATTGCCAAATATAGTAAAATCCATAATAGTAAAAATACCAATTAACCAAACTATTAATTAACAATTAAACAATTAATACCAAAAAATTTCCAAAATTGAAGCAATTGAAGGAATGCAGAGTGCGGATTAGTTTACTTCTCACTTTAGACCCGCAGGGACGCTAGCGAACGTTCCAGGAGAAGCGAGTAACTAGTAGGCTACTATGTTTGTGAATGTAGCAAAACGGTGACAGAAGCTACAGCAGCGACTAAAAATAATAGCAACATAATAGCAACAGCTTAGTAGCTTTCACACGGCAAGCCTTTCATGACACGCTCTTCTCTGTCGTCTTCTCTCACGATAATGTTGCGCTGAAAAATATTGACCTGTCTTGTCAATGTATGGAGCCAGATCCGTAAACGCGAGCCGCTTTCGCCATTCCAGATGGCTCAGTCAAAACCATTATGTCTTAATGAACCAATAAATACATCAGCGGAGAAAATGAGTGTAAAAAATACCAGGGTTCACATGTTTTTATTTTCTAACATGGGTAAAGCACAGGGTAGACTAAATGACAAGAGTTTACAACTTCATCTCCAACCTTTTCAGCCCTGGCGCGAATGTTATCCTCACACGTCCCTGGATTCACCGGTTACAACTACAGAGACACTAGAAAAAAATCTTGTTTCTTATTTTATGTCATCGTTAACTACACAGGGTTGACGCAAACTTAATAGGCCTGTCTATCTCCCTATTTTTAACAAGAGCTTGTGGCTAGCTCTGACAGTGTTCAACGCAAGTTGTAGCGAACGGCAGTAACTTTGTTTTACCGCAAAATTTAAAAGGATTGAAACCATTAATCACCCAATTAAATCCACTGGGAAATGTACGATCTGGTAAATGTATTTTAGATTTTCATGCCTGAATTAAAGATAAAAAGGAAACACAAACAATAAAATAATTAAATAAAGTGACAAATTATAAAATAATAGACAACATAATGTAATAAAGTAATGTTTAAAAGTAAAGATGGAGAGTTTCTTAACTAAAAGCAGATCTAAACAGGAAGGTTTTGAGATTATTCTTGAAGCTGTGCAGGGATGAAATGCCTCTGAGCTCTTCAGGAAGAGTTCCAGAGCTTTGGGCCATAGTGGCAAAATCACCCTCGCGAATCTTTAATCGGCTTTTGGGAATCACCAGTAGATTACTGTTTGAAGACGTTAACAACATTACCAAAATAGCCTTCTTCCACCTCAAAAACAGCGCGCCTACGCCCTTCCCTGTCTGACTCTGTGGCCGAGACCCTTGTTCATCCCTTTATTACATCTCAGCTTGACTACTGCAATTCTTTGCTGATTGGGCTGCCTGCCAGTAGCCTTAAGAAGCTGCAATATGTCCAAAATTCTGCAGCAAGAGTTCTCACCCGCTCCAGGAAGTGGGATCACATCACCCCGATCTTAAAAGATCTGCACTGGCTTCCTGTCCTTGACCGGATTAATTTCAAGATTGTATTGTTGGTTTTTAAATCCATTCATGGGTTGGCACCATCTTATCTTTCTGACATCGTGTCCCCCTATGCTCCGTCACATGCACTCCGGTCTGCTGATGCCCACCGGTTGGTTGTGCCGCACGCAAAACTCTGGAAATACGGGGATCGAGCCTTTAGTGTTGTGGCCCCCAAGTTGTGGAACTCTCTCCCTTTATCAATTGTTATTTTTTTTTTATTGTTTTTAAATTGATCTTCTGTTTGTCTCTTATTTTTATTCTGTAAGCGCCTTGGGTGGCTTGAAAGGCATCTTTAATAAAATTTTATTATTATTATTATTATTATTATAATAGTTACTGTGCTCATTTCCGTTTTAAAGCCTTTTTATTTATTTTTATAAACAAACAAATGAATATTATTGAATGAGTATTTTGTTTCACAAATGTCAAATAAATAAAAGGTGTAGTCCCTACCACATTAAAACAGAAAAATAAATAATTGCACATTAATATAAATTAACATAAATAATAGTAGTGCACTCTGGAATACACATTTAGAAGTCAAAAAAAGCTAGTGCAAAAAGTGTATTTTAAGTATACTTTGAACAACTTTAAGTAACTAAAACTTCAGTATTAGAGTAGAGTTCAGTATTCATAGATGATTGATCCGTTGTAGTACGATCACTCTTTTCTCCCTGTATGCTGTCGCACTTATGGCTCTTAAACCAAGAATATGACAAACATTTGCTAGGATACCATAATCGGACACAATGTTGTATGCTATAATACTAGAAATGGGAATAATCACCAACCTCTTTGTGTTTTGTACAAATCTGCGTGCTTTCAGGTGTTTGGCCAGATTCGTTGTGTTAAGCTAGGTTTATACTTTCGCGAGTGAACGTAGCATGCGCGTCTGCACACCTCGCGCGACCCTGCTCAAACGGTGGAGGCGTTTATACTTCCCGTGTCTCACATTCTTTGCAGTGTTGTCCGAAACCATATGTGGTAGTATAAAGAAACACCCCTCAAAAACAGGGGAAGGAACATTTACCTGACCAATTTTAATGTTGCTTTGTGTTTCAGGTTTGAAATGTGCTGGAATTTAGGTTAAAGTGCTTGAAAATGCTTGAAACAAATAGCTGTCTGACTGAACAGTTCTCTTGTATTACATTAACAAATACGAGCCTCTTGTAATTCCAGGACGGAACATGAGAACATGAAGACGTTAAGATTGGGCGTTTTGAAAATAAACAACCATTAAATAATGTGATAAAAAAAGTTAATAATTTCGAGTATATGTATAAATATTTAACTTAATTAAGTTTAACGTGCTGGGAAATATTGAAATGGACCTTGAAAGTGACGTACAAGTGTTTGAATTTCACCTTGTAAAGGTGTATGAACCCTGCAAACACGACTTTGTTCACTGCGCTGCGGCACACCGCGCGCTAAATTAAAAAATTCGAGAGGTGCACGACCATTCGTTGAAATGTTCCGAAAAGCACCACTTGCAAACTGGCTTGTTCATGTCCTTCGGTTTTCCATCTGTATCTGCTTCGAATCCAAAGTATTTCCACACAGCACTTCTGCTGCTTTCCTTGTTTAATTAAGACGAGCTGCGAACACACTGCGTTTGTTTTAGCTGCCATTTTAGCATTACAAACTGTTCTGTGCATTACGAAAGCTTGGGTGGGTCAAACGAAAGCGCATTTTATGTAAAAATAATCGATTGGCTCCTTTGGTTGGTACAGCTTTAAAGCACCATTTGCAGACCAGTTTTGATGTGACAGTCTGAAATGTAAGCAAAATAATTCAATATTTCGCTTTGTGCGTGTATTTTTTAAACAAGCTGAGGACGGTTCGCAATATTGCTTGTATTAGCAGCCATCCTACACGTTTTCTTCTTATTCTGCAGAGAGTAGGCAAGCGCTGCACTGCTGTACGCACACACTGCCCCCATGTGGCACTCTTTGGAAATACTGCTCTTTTAAAAAATAAATAAATAAAATAAATAAAAAAAAACACGCACTCAGCCCTATAGCAACGATACTAAGCAAATTGGATATTGTACCGTTATTAATGACGAAGTATCGTGATACTACTCTAGTATCGGTATACCGTGCAACACTATATATCGGCAGGCACGATCCATACTCCCGATCCAGTTTTTTTTTTTTTCAAGTCTGATCCGGGTTTTCCAGTGCACCCATTTAGATAATCCATTCCAGTTTTTGCTGTGCTTTCGCCTGTGAGAGTAAAATCCGGTCCGCATTTTCCAGCACACCTTCAGCACACGAGCATAGCATCTCCCCAATTTAGCTCCGCGGCATCGTCTTAACCATTAAGACGGCCATGTAAATTTGAAGTTATCGGTAAAAATGTCAGTTGTGTGGGATTATTTTACCTTAAAGGATGACAAAGACGAAGAGGTAGAGTGCAACATATGCCACAGCAAAGTCAAGCATTGTGGTAAAGCTATAAGAACTTTTAATACAACCAATCTAATCAAGCATTTATTTAGCGAAATACCACCATAAACAACATGACGAGTTTCTAAAGAAAACCGAAGACAAAAAGAAAGGTCCTACACAACTAACACTGGCAGAAACGTTTGAATTGAAGGGAGTGTATCGATAGGGATGGAACAGCAAAGTGTGGAGTAGAAGGCATTTTGCTTTTAATTAGTTTACGATATATGCACTGATGTTTTTAAGCTTTGGTTTACACTTGTTAAAGAGCACTTATGGATGTTAATGTTAATAGACTATTTGTTAATAGACTATTTTCCACTCAGGTTGTATGTTTTGCTTTTTTAATATAATTTACAATATTATTTGCACTTGTGGCTTTTTAATCCTTGGTTTACTGATGCCATTTCTGTTATTTAATATTTTGTCTATTTTGAGTTTATTAATTGCTAAATAAACAGGTCATTTTCTCCTTACCAACCATTGTGTATTATTTAAACACACCTAATTCAGCTGGCTACTTGTTATCAAGAATAAAACGCTTTTCAACATGAGTTTGACAACAAAGTAAGTTGGCTAAATAACAAAAATTTACATTTACATTTATGGCATTTGGCAGACGCCCTTATCCAGAGCGACTTATATTTTTATCTCATTTTTTATACAAGTGAGCAATTGAGGGTTAAGGGCCTTGCTCAGGGTCACCTCAGTCATGGCCTCAGGTCTGGGAATCGAACCCGGGACCCTCCGGTCACAAGACCAATTCCCTAACCATCAGGCCATGACTGCCCATTGAAATTAAGAAGAAGAAGAAAAGCCTTTTCTTTTAAAGCTCCACAACTGTGGCATAATCTTCCTGCCTTTATTCAGGACTCACACAGTCTCAATGTTTAAAACTCGACTAAAGACTTATCTGTTTAGTTTGGCCTTTGAATCTGTTACATATTTACCACATCACATATCTTTCTTCTCCGAGGTTCACCTGGGCACTGCAGTCGACACTGCAGTCGGAGCCTACAATACCAGTATCATCACTCCGACACGGAATGAAAACCTGGCGTTCATCACAAGACATTTACATTGACAATATCAACACCAAGAACTTTCATTCTGGTTACATTATACTTAGCCTGATTGTGTGATTTGTTTGTGACTTGTGTATTCGTCTGTATAATTTGTTTTTGTGTAATGTGTGTTAACGGGCCGCCCAATGGAGGATGGGTTCCCTTTTGAGTCTTGGTCCTCCCAAGGTTTCTTCCTATTCCCCACCATCTAGGGAGTTCTTTCTTGCCACTGTCGCCTCTGGCTTGCTCATTAGGGATTTGGACCCATAGTATTGTTAACCTTGTAAATCCTGTAAAGCGCTTTGTGACAACATGTGTTGTGTAAAGCACTATACAAATATATTTGATTTGATAAAACTTTTTATACATGCTCGGATAGGCCGGTATCAGTATCGGCCGTTATCGGTATCGGATCGGAAGTGCAAATAAATATCGCTATCGGATCGGAAGTTCAAAAAGCTGGATCGGGACATCCCTAGTGGCGGCATCATGTTTTGGGCTGGAATGTAGAGAGAGCTGGTAGGCCCCTTTATGGTACCTGAAGTTGTGAAAATGACAAAGTATTTAGAGTTTCTGACTGACCAATTTCTTCCATGCTACAAAAAGATAATAATTTGGAACAGTGCAGTTTGAGTTTTTTTTTTTTAAGAATATACTGTTATCATTGACCCTGGACCCATTGATCTGGACCCATACGATTGTAAAGCTGCTTTCTGACAACGTGTGTTGTGAAAAGCACTATATAAATAAATTTGACAATTGACAAAATTAAATGTTTTTTACATTTACAAACTACTGCTGGCCACACACTGAGGCATAACCATACCATACACATAAAGTAATTAATAATATTTCAAGAACTACTAAGCCACACCTTCAAATATGAGACACGCATGGACGCAGACACGCGCTCACACTCTAAAGGCCAGAAAAGCAGAGTGAGAGCATGAGAAAGAGCCAGAATGGAAGCTCAGGCAGACGGGTGGAGGCAGGGCGGAGGAGAAGAGGGGTGGGGGCAGGGCGGAGGAGAAGAGGGGTGGGGGCAGGGCGGAGGAGAAGAGGGGTGGAGGCAGGGCGGAGGAGAAGAGGGGTGGGGGCAGGGCGGAGGAGAAGAGGGGTGGAGGCAGGGCGGAGGAGAAGAGGGGTGGAGGCAGGGCGGAGGAGAAGAGGGGTGGGGGCAGGGCGGAGGAGAAGAGGGGTGGAGGCAGGGCGGAGGAGAAGAGGGGTGGGGGCAGGGCGGAGGAGAAGAGGGGTGGAAGCAGGGCGGAGGAGAAGAGGGGTGGAGGCAGGGCGGAGGAGAAGAGGGGTGGAAGCAGGGCAGAGAGGGAGGAGCTGGGCGACTGCCTGGTAATGGAGGAGTCCCTCCTCTGGAGCACCTGCATGGATGAGATAGCAGCACAGCCTTCTCACCAGGACCGAGCCCCAGACGATGCACAGCCATGAGGAGACCCTCCCAGACGACAGAACAACTGAAACACGGGAACGTGTGTATGCTAGAGCTCTTCACACTGCACTGGACAATGTCCCAACACTGCAGAATGCTTGAGGTTCCTTGCTCTCCTGTCTGGTTAATAAGGTGTCAATTCCAAAAGATAAAAAGCTAAACAGAAAGTCCTTCAAGGACTAAACACAACAATAAAATGCTTGTTCAGTGAGTGGAGAGGAAGGGAGGAAAGGAGAGAGGAGGTAAAGAACTGTAGTAGATGGGAGAGGCCACTTTATTAGATACACCTGTCCAACTACTCATTAACGCAAATTAGTTTAAATGTGGCCAAGACAATTTGCTGCAGTTCAAACTGAGCCGACTTTGAACATAGCATGGTTGTTGGTGTGAGACGGGCTGGTCTGAGTATTTCAGAAACTGCTGATCTACTGAGATTTTCACGCAAAACCTTCTCTAGGGTTTACAGAGAATGGTCCGAAAAAGAGAAAATATCCAGTGAGCAGCAGTTCTGTGGACGCAAATGCCTTGTTGATGCCAGAGGTCAGAGGAGAATAGCTAGATTGGTTCGAGCTGATAGAACAGCAACAGTAACTCAAATAACCAGTCATTACAACCGAGGCATGTAAACGAACATCTCTGAACACACAACACGTTGAACCTTGAGGTGGATGGGCTACAGCAGCAGAAGACACACCGGGTGTCACTCCTGTCAGCTAAGAACAGGAAACTGAAGCTATCATTCGCACATGGTCACCAAAATTGGACAATAGAAGATTGGAAAAACGTTGCTTGTTCTGATGAGTTTCGATTTCTGCTGTGACATTCGGATGGTAGGATCAGAATTTGGCACAAACAACATGAAAGCTTGTATCAATGGTCCAGGCTGGTGGTGGTGGTACAATGGTGTGGGGGATATTTTCCTGGCACACTTTGGGCCCATTAGTACCAAATGAGCATCGTGTCAATGCCACATCCTACTGGAGTATTGTTGCTGACCATGTCCATCCCTTTATGACCACAGTGTACCATCTTCTGATGGCTACTTCCAGCAAGATAACGCATGTCAAAGTGTGAATAATCTCAGACTGGTTTCTTGAACACAACAATGAGTTCACTGTACTCGAATGGCCTCCACAGTCACCAGATCTCAATCCAATAGAACACCTTTGGGATGTGGTGATCCACGAATTGGGAAATTTCTAGGTGGCAAAGATCAGTGGTTGTCTCTAGCCCCCACACATACACCCTCCCCAACACCAACCGCAACCTGAGGCAGGCACACAAAGGCAGGACCATCACTGGCCACCCACTATGTGAAAGTTTGCCTCGTTCTATTTCGATTTGTTTTTCATTTCATAGTTCTTTCTGCCAGGTCAGCAGAGCATCTGTCTCTCCCACTCCATTAATAATGCTGAACGGAGGAACCCTGCCTTCAGGGGAAGCTTAGCTCACAGTGGACTGATATGTAAACACTGCTCACACTGTATATTATACTTCCTGCTATGATGTCAGTATCTCACAGGTCAGACAGATGATGCTGTCACATGACTGCAGAAAGGAGCCTGTAACTGTCTCTAATACACACCCACAAACACACACACACACGCTCTCTCTCCATTAGTGTGATTCAGCTCCGTGACTCACCTGCCACTGTGAGAAAAATAAAGAAATAAAACATTGGTCATGCACGCCTCAGTTTCCTGTTTCCTGCTGGAGTGGACCAGCTGCAATAGACAATTACACAACACTTACAACACCAGCTGGAGTCAGTTCAGCCCCCAATAAATGCGCACACACACACACACACACACACACACATAAGAGTCCAAATGTTGTGTGTGGAAGACTGGTGCCCAGTCACATCCGGGGTCCTGCTTGCAGGTGTGTGTGTGGGCCAGTGACATGTTTACAGTGTTTATAAACGCAGGACGGACCTGGCCATGCTACGCTTGCAGCAGCAGTCTGCACCTGGACCATGGACCTGCTACTGCAGGGTCATCAGTAAGGGACGCTACACAAAGCCTCCATCTCCCCACCTCCACCTAGGTCACGTCACACATGGCTGCGTGATGTACCCGTATAATGCACTGCTGCAATACAGATTTTGCCATGATGTGGATAATGTGTGTGATTAACTCAAACATACTGGTTGTAAGTTATGGGCCTTGTTATTTATGATCCATGCTGTCTGTTCTACCTGTAGTGTAAATGTCCATTTGCACAATAAAGAAATGTGCTTCACAAGTTACCATTTATTCATTTATTACTTTTAGAAGGTCATAGAAAAACATTTGTTTATTAACTACACCACAAGGACACTATCATGGCACAATATCCTTATTCCCTGGATAGAGGAAAACACAGAGGTAGAAATTTTTGTCCAAAATAAAACAAGCAGGACAAACTGGTAAAACTCCATATGATCCAGCTGAGAGGTGCAACGGTATTTGTACCGAACCATCACAGTATGGTGCTCACAATTTGGTGCACGCAGTCGCACAGATACACGGTACCTGCATCCTGTAGGGACGTGAAGACCAGTGAATGTAATACGGAACTGAAGTTCACAGGTGAGTTGCACGAGGAAGCCACACATTGCAGTAGGCCATTTCCAAAATAATGTAAGATATGCTTAGTACTGAATACTGCATACTGGTCCTTGTATTAGTATACAGTAGGGGTGTGACGAGACACTCAGTTCACGAGACGAGACACGAGATTGGGTTCACGAGATCCGAGACGATATTTTAATTAACACTAAAATTACAAATTATATGACTGGACAACAGACTTTTATTTAACTTTAAACATGCATTTTGAAATGTTTTATTATAACTCTTAACATGCATTATGTAAGAGACTGAAAAGACCCGTAATGCAGTTTGTCGTTAAGCGCGACCCTAGATTTAGATACGCTTTGATCATAAATACAGTATAAAAAAAAACTAACAATGTTCTCGTGCATACAGCGTGAGAAAGAGTGATCGCGTTGCTGAGATGGGCTTATCGTACTCAACACTTCACAACACCCCACAGTTCCTCCGCGCACCGTGCGAAATAAAATAAAAAAGTCGGTCGTAACTCCGGTCCGTCGTTAACGAGACCCGTCGTTAAGCGGGGACTCACAGTATTATGTACAAAACAAAAAGTTCTTCTCTGTCAATACAGAGTGCAAATAGTGCAAACAGAGCCTGAACAAGTATGTCACTGAATTTGCTGCAACTACACTGCCATGTTCATTTTTAAGAATATTAACATCCCCACACTGCTCCCGATATCCTTTGCTGTCTCAACTTGCCAAAGCGTCTTTCTGTCCCTGCTACCTCTGTTCAAGTGAGATACACTACTGTTCAAAAGTTTGGGGTCACTTAGAAATGTTCTTATTTTTGAAAGAAAAGCTGTTTTTTTTTTCAATTTAGCTAACATTAAATGCATCAAAAATACGCTCTATACATTATTAATGTGGTAAATGACTATTCTAGCTGTAAACATCTGGTTTTTAATGCAATATCTACATAGATGTATAGAGACCCATTTGCAACAACCATCACTCCAGTGTTCTAATGGTACATTGTGTTTGCCAACTCTGTAAGGAGGCTATTGGATATTTAGAAAACCCTTGAAAACCCTTGTGCAAGTAGGTTAGCACAGCTGAAAACAGTTTTGCTGATTAGAGAAGCTATAAAACTGACCTTCCTTTGAGCTAGTTGAGAATCTGGAGCATTACAATTGTTGGTTCGATTAAACTCACAAAATGGCCAGAAAAAAACAACTTTCAATTGAAACTCGACAGTCTATTCTTGTTCTGAGGAATGAAGTCTATTCCATGCGAGACATTGCCAAGAAACTGAAGATTTCCTACAATGGTGTGTACTACTCCCTTCAGAGGAGAGCACAGACAGGCTCTAACCAGAGTAGAAGGAGAAGTGGAAGGCCCCGCTGCACAACTGAGCAAGAAGATAATACATTAGAGTCTCCAGTTTGAGAAATCGACACCTCACAGGTCCTCAACTGGCAGCTTCATTAAATAGTACCCGCAAAACGCCACTGTCAACGTCTACAGTGAAGAGGCGACTCAGGGATGCTGGCCTTCAGGGCAGAGTGGCAAAGAAAAAGCCATATCTGGCTAATAAAAGAAAAAGATTAATATGGGCAAAAGAACACAGACATTGGACAGAGGAAGATTGGAAAAAAGTGTTATGGACAGATGAATCAAAGTTTGAGGTGTTTGGATCACACAGACGAACATTTGTGAGACGCAGAACAACTGAAAAGATGCTGGAAGAGTGCCTGACACCATCTGTCAAACATGGTGGAGGTAATGTGATGGTCTGGGGTTGCTTTGGTGCTGGTAAAGTGGGAGATTTGAACAAGGTAAAAGGGATTTTGAATAAGGAAGGCTATCACTCCATGCCATACCCTGTGGACAGCGCTTGATTGGAGCCAATTTTATCCTGCAACAGGACAATGACCCAAAGCACACCTCCAAATTATGCACAAACTATTTAAAGAAGAAGCAGGCAGCTGGTGTTTTATCGGTAATGGAGTGGCCAGCGCAGTCACCAGATCTCAACCCCATTGAGCTGTTGTGGGAGCAGCTTAACCGTATGGTACGAAAAAAGTGCCCATTAACCCAATCAATGTTTGTATATGGTCAGTGTCTTATCAGTCACTCTCTTGCCATTTATCATTTCCACCAGGTTCCCAAAATGCTGCCAAACTAACGATGTGAAAGTGGCGGGGGCATCTTCAACAGTAATACCTGTATTTTCACACCTCATTCTGGCTGCTTGCTGGATCACAAATCTTGCGAGACAGATTTTTAACACCACGAGAAATCTCACGGAGTTACGTCTCGCGAGATCTCGTCACACACCTAGTATACAGTGTCCAGTATACGACAAAAGCAAACCACACTATATAGCCACATGAATGTATAACGTTCTGCCTATTTATCTTCCAACACCAGAGATTAGTGCTTCTCTTAAAGTTCCAAAATATCCAACTGTTCAGTTTTGAAAATAATTGAGGAGACAAGGTGGAGGGGAAACACTGAAACGCCTTTCAGAACAGCCACAGTTACAGCTTTCTCTTTGGAATAGAAGTTTAATGCAAAACACCTACTAGCAGTGTTGTATAAAGTATTAGAGACACATTTTTGAGTAAAAGTACAAGTACTCTAAAAAATTTACTTGAGTAGAAGTTGAAGTGTTCTTTAAAAACTTTACTTAAGTAGAAGTACAGAAGTATTCAGCATTTTTTGTACTTAAGTATTGCAAGTAGTTTATTCAAAAATGTATTACTCAAGTACTGAAAGTAAAAAGTATAAGTATTGATTATCAATTGTTTTTATATATCACAAATCAAAGATGTCAAAGATCAAAAATACAAGTGTTCTGTATGTACAAACATGTAGCAACTTAAAAAACTGGGCTTAACACTTTGTACACAAAAAACAGATAACCTAGGTCCCGCTACGTCGTAGGTTTGACATAGAAGTACAAGTTTGCCTTAATTTAGCTGAGAAAACAAGGTGCATTTTGGACGTAAAATCCGTCTGTCGGATTCTAAGGGTGAGCCTACTGCCCTGCGTTTACCCTCAATAAATGCCCTTACCCTATAAAAACATTACACTATAAAATGGGCACATGATTAGTCAGCATGAAGAGAGACACGGCTTACTGTTGCTAAAAACACAACTCGGCGTGACATCGTCTTTATGATTGCCAGCTAATGTTAAGTGAATACTGCAGCACGTCATGGTTAGTTAGCTAAGATATCTAACCTAACTAGCGCTTATTGACAGCTAAAGCTGGTGTGTCTTCTGTGCGTTATATTTATAACTTACATTGATGTGTTTCATTGAAACAACTTCTTGGTAGTTTCAATCGAAACAATCAATATTTCAATCAAAATATCAGATTGTTATTCAGTTTGAAAAGAAACGAGGAGAGAACTTAGAACTTTTTAGAACAGCTACAGTTATAGCTTTCATTTAGGAACAGTTAATGTGAGCACAAAACACATACTTGGACAGCCAAGAACAGCCTACCACACATTTATATTAGTAGCCTACAAATTAACCAATATTAACGTTTACAGTATTTTGCGATCAAATCATTATTATCCAAAACTGACAATCAGAGTTAATGGGTCCATTTTGCCATCCAGCCTGCAAACACTTACAAACTCTGAACAAGATGAATTAGGGTGACCAGACGTCCTCTTTTTCCCGGACATGTCCTACTTTTGAGACCTAAAAAAAATGTCTGGGGGGAATTCTATGATATTGGTGATTTTCAGTGGTGAATAAAAACACTATATCAAAAAAGGCTTCTACCATATAATCAGCACATATCAAAGTACACTGCTCAAAAAAATAAAGGGAACACTCAAATAACACATCCTAGATCTGAATGAATTAAATATTCTCATTGAATACTTTGTTCTGTACAAAGTTGAATGTGCTGACAACAAAATCACACAAAAATCATCAATGGAAATCAAATTTATTAACCAATGGAGGCCTGGATTTGGAGCCACCCACAAAATTAAAGTGGAAAAACACACTACAGGCTGATCCAACTTTGATGTAATGTCCTTAAAACAAGTCAAAATGAGGCTCAGTATTGTGTGTGGCCTCCACGTGCCTGTATAACCTCCCTACAACGCCTGGGCATGCTCCTGATGAGGTGGCAGATGGTCTCCTGAGGGATCTCCTCCCAGACCTGGACTAAAGCATCCGCCAACTCCTGGACAGTCTGTGGTGCAACTAGGGTTGCAACGGTATGAGATTTTCACGGTATGATAACCGTCTCAGAAAATACCGCGGTATCACGGTTATCACGGTATCAGTTTGTTACATATATTATTAAAAGATACACTGCCCCTTAAAGTACAAGGTTTTTTTTGTTCAATGAACAATTTATTGTAGAAACCTGTAACTATTGTATACAAAATGCCTCCTTTAAAAAAATAAGCTGTACACCTGTTTATATAAATACTGCAAAATTTGAGAAACCTAGATCATGGATTTCAGTAGTACAGCCTACAATTATTTAAGTTTAAATTATTTAATATCTGATAAACTGAGCCTGGGTCAGTGTCTGATCAACAACTGTTGTAAACGTCCGTGTTACTACCAAGTTGGAATATAACCATAGGCCTACTGCAGAAAGAGAGGTTTATTTCTGACATGATCCTAACAATAGAGATTTCTATTTTAAGGCGTTCACACAGAGTCTGGTTTTAACATGGAAAACAGGCACGTCAGAATTTGAAAATGAACGCATGTAGATTAATGGCGTCTTTCACATCCAGTGAAAGCAAGTACCATAAAAAGCCTGGTTTATACTTTCGCGAGTGACCGTAGTGCGTGTCACGTTCTTTGCAGTGTTTCCCGTAACGATATGTGGTAGTGTAAAGAAACACCCCTCAAAAACAGGGGAATGAACATTTACCTGACCAATTTTAATGTTGCATTGTGTTTCAGGTTTGAAAGTGCTGGAATTTAGGCTAAAGTACTTGAAAATGCTTGAAACTGTAACTACTTCGTTTCACAACAAATATCTGTCTGACTGAACCGTTCTTTTGTATTACGTTAACAAATACGAGCCTCTTGTAATTCCAGGACGAAACATGAGAGAACGTGAAGACGATTGGGCGTTTTGAAAATAAACCACCATTAAATAATGTGATAAAGCGATTTATTTCGAGTATATGTATAAATGTTTAACTTAATCAAGTTTAACGTGCTGGGAAATATTGAAATGGACCTTGAAAGTGACGTACAAGTGCTTGAATACCACCTTATAGAGGTGTATGAACCCTGCAAACATGACTTTATTCATTGCGCTGCTGAGGCGCCGCGCGCCAAGTTACAAAATCCACGACCTTGCGAATCGACAGCGCGCGATATCCTCGCGCCCGGGCGGAGCCACCACGATTACCTCATTTTCGCCGCTGATTTTAGTTTAGCATTTTTTTTTGTTAAGTCTGATGCACTTTCTGCCATTCTCACCGCTGTGTTCCGAGTAGCTGAAACGGAGCGGAGTTGCGCATGTGCGGGTCAGTTTCTCCGCTGGCTTGCCTTTTACCGGTAATAAGCAAACACACACGGTATGATAACCGTGCATTTTAATACCGTGGTATACCGTGAAACCGGTTACCGCTGCAACCCTAGGTGCAACGTGACGTTGGTGGATGGAGCGACACATGATGTTCCAGATGTGCTCAATCGGATTCAGGGCCGGGGAACGGGCGGGCCAGTCCATAGCTTCAATGCCTTCATCTTGCAGGAACTGCTGACACACTCCAGCCACATGAGGTCTAGCATTGTCCTGCATTAGGAGGAACCCAGGGCCAACCGCACCAGCATATGGTCTCACAAGGGGTCTGAGGATCTCATCTCGGTACCTAATGGCAGTCAGGCTACCGCTGGTGAGCACATGGAGGGCTGTGCGGCCCTCCAAAGAAATGCCACCCCACACCATTACTGACCCACTGCCAAACCGGTCATGCTGAAGGACGTTGCAGGCAGCAGATCGCTCTCCACGGCATCTCCAGATTCTGTCACATGTGCTCAGTGTGAACCTGCTCTCATCTGTGAAGAGCACAAGACGCCAGTGACAAATTTGCCAATCCTGGTGTTCTCTGGCAAATGCCAAGCGTCCTGCACGGTGTTGGGCTGTGAGCAGAACCCCCATCTGTGGACGTCAGGCCCTCATACCATCCTCATGGAGTCAGTTTCTAACCGTTTGTGCAGACACATGCACATTTGTGGCCTGCTGGAGGTCATTTTGCAGGGCTCTGGCAGTGCTCCTCCTGTTCCTTCTTGCACAAAGGCGGAGGTAGCGGTCCTGCTGCTGGGTTTTTGCCCTCCTACGGCCTCCTCCACGTCTCCTGGTGTACTGGCCTGTCTCCTGGTAGCGCCTCCAGCCTCTGGACATTACACTGACAGACACAGCAAACCTTCTTGCCACAGCTCGTATTGATGTGCCATCCTGGATGAGCTGAACTACCTGAGCCACTTGTGTGGGTTGTAGAGTCCGTCTTATGCTACCACGAGTGTGAAAGCAACACCAATATTCAAAAGTGACCAAAACATCAGCCAGAAAGCATAGGTACTGAGAAGTGGTCTGTGGTCCCCACCTGCAGAACCACTCCTTTTATAGGGGGGGGTCTTGCTAATTGCCTCTCATTTCTACCTGTTGTCTATTCCATATGCACAACAGCAGGTGAAATTGATTCACAATCCGTGTTGCTTCCTAACTGAACAGGTTGGTTTCACAGAAGTGTGGTTGACTTGGTTATATTGTGTTGTTTAAGTGTTCCCTTTATTTTTTTGAGCAGTGTATATAACAGAACAAAAAAATTGAAAAAATAAATATAGGTATTTTGGGAATCAGTGTCCAAATAAGGGTACCGTATGTGTGAAATCGGATATTTGACAGCAAATTGTGCAAAAACTGGTACCACATACAGGCAACTTGATTATTACTTCAACACTGCCACTGGAAGTACTTTGAAACATAAAACATAGATCAGCCTTCTTCTACTCCATCCATGAGATAATGACAGGTGAAAATGACTCTTGGTTGATTTTTTTTCCAACTTTGGAAATATTTTCTATTGACACAACACAACTTACAGCACCAGAAAGTACATACATTACAAGTATACAAGTTTCTAAACATACACAAAAATTTTCAGCCTTCTAGCTGTAATAGTTTTAGAGATATTCACATTAAAATATTGCTATTTAGCCACTTTTGCAAAAGATACGTCTGAGGGTGGGGTTACAAAAACGGCTGTAACTCTTGAAATATTGAACATGGAACAGAAATACTTTGGATTTTTCCATGAAACATATATGCCTAAAAATGGGGAAAGTTTGAAGGAATTCTGAGATGGTCAACCTAAATTTTGGTTGATTTGTTCAACACACTTCTGTTGTGTTGTTGCTGGATTTGCATCGTTTCTGAATTTGCAGTGCATTTCCAAAATGTAGCGTACGCATAGTCATTTTGGTGAATTTGCTTTGCATATTTTCAGCGTGTTTTGCTTTTGCAGCGCAAAGGGGTTTCAAGGCCACCGTAGCAATTCAGCGTGCAGCCTGATAGTGTGCTACGTCACCAGATTGCTTCTGTTGGCAGCGCTACTTAAGGTGGGAAATCAAAACTAATGTTTATTGCATTCAATTGCCCAATCTGATCATAGTCATTGAGGAAAAAATTATCGCAAAACAAATCAAAATAATTTTAATCGCCCATCACTAGTATGTAGTAGTGTGTAGTAGGCTGCAGTAGTATGTAGTAGGCTGTTTCAAACAGAGCTCCAGCCTCTTTCTTTTTTCCCCCCAACCATACCAAGTTTGTGTACCGTTACACCCCTAGTCCAGCTATAAACACATACTGTAGGGACTTGGACATTTTTTTCAAAATTATTTAATCACATTTAAAATAGTTTTATTAGATGCAGCACAATATAACTAAAAAAAAGATGCCTCAGTTGTCAAATTTGATCAAGCCAGTCCAAAGATATTCACATTTAAATCGGCCCCATTTTTTTAATGCAATTAACATAAATCTTGTGATCAAGAAATGTGCGCTAGTTTTAGCATGTGGCCATAGTTGCCAGGTTCACGGTTTTCACGCCAAATTGGGCTTGTTTGAAAATCCAGCCGTGGGTAAAAATTCTGGGATCGCGGGGTGCGGTTTTTTGGGCTACTTTTGAGTTGGGCTACCGCAGGAGTTACAAGTCAACACAAAGAATCGATCGCGATATAATACTTAATTTGTCTCCATTTTAAACACTCGCCACCAGTGCTTAATTTGTAAATCAAACGATGCCGAAACGCAAACAGCGGACAACATAAAATGTTGTCGTCGTCTCCCCCCCCCCCCCCCCGTCAACAACTTTGTGCTTTGGGCTAGTTTAGGCTGCTGAAGGGCGGGTTTTACACTGACTTTGTGCGGGATCTTTTTGTAGGACCTGGCAACCCTGGCTAGTTTTAGCATGTGGCTAGTCCGTGCGCCCACCGTTATAATGGTTCATCGGACCAACACGTTGTCTTGGGAGCCTTAAAAAATTACCTTAAACTGTACAGACTGGGATAAAACTTCAGGAAACAATAAACATGAATATAATTTAACGGTCCACGTATCTATTAATATCTTTTGAACAGTCCCACAATGTTTTTGAACGGTCCAAACATGAAGTTAAAATTCAAGCAGGCTACAGCACCCTACAGCAGATGAGAGCAGCAACACCAGAATGCACGACAACCACAGAGCACACAAACTTGAAGTAGTCACATACAGGGGAAGGCATATGCCCCCGTCACCTTATGTCTGTTTACTTCTTACAGGTGTCTAAATGAATGCATTAACATGTGTCCTGCTTGCCGTGTGAGTGAGTGAGTGAGAGAGAGAGAGAGAGAGAGAGAGAGAGACGTGCGAGAGCACATGTGCATGTCAATGTTGCAGCTCGGTGAGAGGTTGCCGTGTTGCCAGACAGTGCAAACACGTCGTCCTCCATCTTACTTACGCTTTAAATATCACAGAGTAATTAAATCCTGAGGAGTTTGGCCAATGAAGAGCAGAAAGTCTTTCCCTCCCTTGCTCCATCTCCCCCTTTTCCACTCCCCCAGATATTTTGTCTCACACCTGTCACACACATGCCAGCCCACGTGGGTACGGGCCGCAGGGGCAGAGGGGCTGGAGAAGCCCGACAGACGGCCCAACTTTCTCACGCCACCCTGCAAACCTCCTTCCCATAACCCCCCTCTCCCAAGAACCAGAGTGTTATGGGGGATGCAGGCTGGTAGGACTCAGGCCCACAGTTAGGAATGCAAACACTGTACAGCCGTGTGAAACATCTGTCTTCACTGCTCTTCACGCGGCGAGCTGTGTTCCAGCTGCAGAGAGCAGAAGACATGACCACGCCCCAAACAGAGAGCAGAAGACATGACCACGCCCCAAACCGAGAGCAGAGGACATGACCACGCCCCAAACAGAGAGCAGAAGACATGACCATGCCCCAAACAGAGAGCAGAAGACATGACCACGCCCCAAACAGAGAGCAGAGGACATGACCCAAATACTGCTGTGAGAGGCTCAGACTTCACTCAAACAGTGTGTGTGTTTATACTGCTAATGAACTCCTAGATGTGTAAAGCTGCCTTACAGCTGGGTCATCAAGGTCAGGCAGGCCACAAACCCCCAGAGAGATGAGCAGATAGAGAGAACAGTGGAGCAACTGTTCAGGAGTCAAAGACCCCCAGCAGCACATTAGACAAAACAGCTCGGTTGAGAACCACAGGACGACCATCACACTACTCACCCCAACCGGCCATGGCAGCGGAAATGAGTTTAATGCCAGAGCAGCAAAGGACAAAGGACTGAAACAACAAGTGCACGTCTGAACTATGGGAGAAAGGGAGAGACAGAGAGAAACAGAGGACCACAGAAATCAGTGATGCCATGCAGCCACAGCCAGTAGCTGCTTATATGGAGGAAAGAAGAGAATAGTTACTGGGGGGGTGAAGGGGCGGGAGATGAGAGAGACGTGATCTCCTGTGTTAGGTATGCACTTAGCTAAAGGCAGACAGGAACAGTTGTCAGGATTGTCTGATATTTGCTTATTAGCACTGCTTAACCACAAACCCGACCTACCCCCCCCAACACAAAACACACACAACCAATTAACAAGCCCCTCTCCTCTATAGAACTCACCCATAAGGAATGAATGGTGTGGCCTGTCCCATTCCAGCAGGAGACAAACCAACAGTCTCTCTCTCTCTCACACACACACACACACACACACACACACACACACACACACACACACACACACACACACACACACACACACACACACACACACACACACACACACCACCTCGCCTTTGAGAGCAGAGGTCCAGCACACACCATCATTCTCCCTCTACCCAACACACCATCATTCTTCACACAAAAGGTCATATTAATATTAAGCCTGGTACATATCCTGGCACCAAGCTTAAAACACAGAGCATCATCAAAGCCCAAACGCATGACATCAGCTCTGCCTCCTCATGAAGGTGAGGAGAAACTGAAAGAAGGAAAGAAAGAGAGAGAGATAGAGACAAAAACATTTAAATAGAATACAAGATATCGAAGCCCTCTTACTTCTAATGGAAAGGCAGAGACCAGGGTGGATCAGCCAGACACGTGCTGCTTGGTGCGGACTCGGAGTGCAGCACGCAAGACTAACCTGCAGTCATTATCTACGGCTGACCAGCTGTGGCCATCTGTCAGCTGTGTAAACACCAGATGTATGACAGAACACCATCACTTGTTCCATCACTGAGGACAAAAGTCACTGCCATTAGAAACACACGTTAACCATGCATTTGTGTGGGTATATATGCACTGGCTGAAACACACACACACACACACACACACACACACACACACACACACACACACACACACACACACACACACACTAAATTTTCCAAGGACTGTGGAACTGCACCATGGCAACAGCCATCTCCCTGGGCAACTGCATCTTTAAAAATGTCATCTTTTCAAGTTTGACCTTGTTTCCAGGTCAAGCCGAGTGGATAAAAGTTTCAGGCGTCTTGAAGTTCAGAAGTCAAGAATATAATTTCAAGAAAGCATAAAATGCAATACTACCTGTGACACTGGAGATTTCCAGGAGAAATGCCTCAAATGTTTTAAATAAATAAACAAAGATCCTAGCACTGAACACTGCGCTTTCTCCACTATTTAACCATCGCAAGTTCAGGAAGTTTACACATGCACATGTAGCTTACAGCAATAAGACATTATTCTGTCTCTAAAACCTGAGTAAGAAACGTCTTGACTGTGCACACTTTCCTAAGAAGCACTCAGAAAATTGGAAGACTAAACTGAATGACCAAACTTTGCCAAATGGGGCCCAATCGCCCCAACGAAGCCTGGAGCAGACACAGCTCCGACGAGGCACAGAGTGCTGGTGCCGACTCGTGTGGCCCTGCACACACACACCAGGGGAGGTGGAGGTGGGGCTCTAAACCTGAGCTCCTGTAGAGAGGGCAGGGGCCTGAATGATGGGAAACGTGCTCACACACTTCTCTCATTCTCCAGCTTGGCCTGCACAATGGCTGTTCAGAGAGGCTGGCCAAGAAAGGCACACCTTTATGTGGGGGAGGGGGAGGAATGCTGCTTTGCTGAGATCAAACACTGAACCAATTCAGCTGGGGGGGTCTTTGGGGGCACAGAGCGATATGGCAAATCAGGTTTCTGTGAGGGGGGGATGGAAATAAATGGGTGCAGTCATTTAGTCCGTCAATGCAGTCGAGTTCACTGGGTTCAGACTCCCAGCCACGCTTCACCGCATGCCTGCATAATGTACCTGGAGCAAGACGCAAGGAAAAAAATGTGTGTGTGTGTGTGTGTGTGTGTGTGTGTGTTTTACCTGAACACTTAAAAGCACTGTCTATGCTCTGGCTAACCATGAATGCACCACCCTAGTGGTAGAGCAGTTAGAACCACCATCCGCCCCGTGTCTATAAGGTGATGCACTATTCTTGAGTAAGACTGAATAAATCTGCAAATATGCAAGGACGAATGTGTGAGTGTCACAGACCTTCTCCATCTGCATGGTCACCAGTCCTCCCTGAAAACACATCCCATACGAGAGCAAGGCCAAGGCCAAAGTTCTCCTCCTCCTCTTCCCTCCCTCCTCTCCTCCTCCTCTTCCCTCCCTCCTCTCCTCCTCCTCTTCCCTCCCTCCTCTCCTCCTCCTCTTCCCTCCCTCCTCACCTCCTCCTCTTCCCTCCCTCCTCACCTCCTCCTCTTCCCTCCCTCCTCACCTCCTCCTCTTCCCTCCCTCCTCACCTCCTCCTCTTCCCTCCCTCCTCACCTCCTCCTCTTCCCTCCCTCCTCACCTCCTCCTCTTCCCTCCCTCCTCTCCTCCTCCTCTTCCCTCCCTCCTCTCCTCCTCCTCTTCCCTCCTCACCTCCTCCTCTTCCCTCCCTCCTCACCTCCTCCTCTTCCCTCCCTCCTCCTCCTCTTCCCTCCCTCCTCCTCCTCTTCCCTCCCTCCTCCTCCTCTTCCCTCCCTCCTCTTCCCTCCCTCCTCCTCCTCTTCCCTCCCTCCTCACCTCCTCCTCTTCCCTCCCTCCTCTCCTCCTCCTCTTCCCTCCCTCCTCACCTCCTTCTCTGCTTCACTTGTAAAGCTGCTTTGTGACAACAACTGTTGTAAAAAGTGCTATATAAATAAATTTTGATTCTCTCTTCCTCCTTCTCTACAGCTTTCTCATCACAATAATAATAATAAAACATCTCCTCTAGGTCCTGTCCCAACAGGTCTCACCGAGTTCAAGCCCTACAGCTTGACATTTTCCCCTCCACAAACAGAGCAATGCAGACAAGGATACAACAGGGTAGTGTAGTGTAACAGGGCAGGGTAGGGTAGTAGAGCAGAGGGTAGTGCAGGGTAGGGTAACAGGGCAGGGTAGGGTAGTGGAACAGAGGGTAGTGTAGGGTAGGGTAACAGGGCAGGGTAGGGTAGTGGAACAGAGGGTAGTGTAGGGTAGGGTAACAGGGCAGGGTAGTGGAACAGAGGGTAGTGCAGAGTAGGGTAACAGGGCAGGGTAGTGGAACAGAGGGTAGTGCAGGGTAGGGTAACAGGGCAGGGTAGTGGAACAGAGGGTAGTGCAGAGTAGGGTAACAGGGCAGGGTAGTGGAACAGAGGGTAGTGCAGGGTAGGGTAACAGGGCAGGGTAGTGGAACAGAGGGTAGTGCAGGGTAGGGTAACAGGGCAGGGTAGGGTAGTGGAACAGAGGGTAGTGTAGGGTAGGGTAACAGGGTAGGGTAGGGTAGTGGAACAGAGGGTAGTGTAGGGTAGGGTAACAGGGCAGGGTAGGGTAGTGGAACAGAGGGTAGTGTAGGGTAGGGTAACGGCAGGGTAGGGTAGTGGAACAGAGAGTAGTGTAGGGTAGGGTAACAGGGCAGGGTAGGGTAGTGGAACAGAGGGTAGTGTAGGGTAGGGTAACGGCAGGGTAGGGTAGTGGAACAGAGGGTAGTGTAGGGTAGGGTAACAGGGCAGGGTAGGGTAGTGGAACAGAGGGTAGTGTAGGGTAGGGTAACAGGGCAGGGTAGGGTAGTGGAACAGAGGGCAGGGTGAAGAAGCCTTCTGATGCTCTCCTCTCTTTCTAATCATAGGGAACGTGGATCCTTGTAAAGTTAATTTTAACGTATGGCTACACCCCCTCTCCTAGCTGTCACTCTGGGTTCCCTCGCCCGTTAGCCTCGCCCAGCTCGTCTGTAGCCCCGCTTCCCCTGTCTGCCACGCCTCGTCATCATCATCCTCACCTGTTCCTAGTTTAGTTCCGTGTTCATATAGTCCCTGTATTTCCCCTGTCTGGTTGTCGGTTGTTTTGTCTATCAGTTGGTGTGATTTCAAGTTCGTGATTCCTGTTTCAAGCCTCGTTGTTTTCCCGTGAATTCCGTGTGTTCCTGCCTTGTCCGTGAGTCCTCCTGGTTTTGTCTAGTCATGTCTATTCGTCTTTCCTGTCTGGATTGCCTGCCTGATATGACCCCTGCCTGCTAATTCGACCCAGAATTTGGTATTTTCTTGAATAAATCTCGATCTCCTCAGCATTTGTATCCGCCTCCTCGCTCCACAGCACGAGCTGCGTTACAGTTAATGTCAAATTGTGTAGATATAAAAGGAAACTAGAAAACCATATCTGAACTAGCAGCTCTCCGTCACACCGTGGACGTCTCCTTTGCCACAGGCTACTGCCTAATAGGCAGATGCTGGTTTCTCCCTTATTTAATGAATATCAGGCAGCAAAGCTTTGACTTGGCAGAATTATTTTTAAAACACGAGCAAACTGCACAGAGCTGCCTCAGGGTGCACGGAGACGGAGCCGTCTAGACGCTGTTTCCCAGACAGCAGTGATCAGGGTGCACGGAGACGGAGCCGTCTAGACGCTGCACCAGCCACTTTACACCCGAGCTACACTGGAGCTGGCAAAACACCATGAAACTCCAACCATCACCATGAAAACATCATATCCATGAACTCCACCTATAAGAGGTGCGAACCAGAATAAAGTCGCTAGAAAGAACAGAGGGCCAAAAGAGCGGCCAGGTGAACGAGGCCGGTGAGAAGAGAGGAGCCTCATCTCAGCTAAGAAATCACTGTAAAATACAGAGAAACAGGAAGGATGAAATCAGTTTTTCCAATTGGGTGTCCAGACAGAGATGAAGGGAGAGGGGGATGGAAATGGAGCAGGCGAGTGGGTAAAGAATGGAGGGGAAGATAATGAGACAGGGATGAAGGGTGTGTGTGTGTGTGTGTGTGTGTGTGTGTGTGTTCTCCCAACCACAGAACAGCTGGTACCAGTTCAAAAGTTCAGCCCTCATCCCAGGATGTCCAGTTCCTCTCCAGACACACAGCCTGACTTGGACTTAAACATAACCAAATATTCTCATGTGGGATACAGGAGAAATGAGAAGAGCCAGCCCAATGCAGGACCATGCAGCAATCCACCCAGAGCAGGAGAGAGCATGCACCCACCCAGAGCAGCACCCACCCAGAGCAGCACCCTGCAGCAGTTATTTTCCGTCTCTTAATAAAGCATACCAAGGAAACAGAGTATGATGGTAGTATGTGTAATTACCATTAGTATAATAGAGTATGATGGTGGTTTGTGTAATTACCATTAGTATAATAGAGTATGATGGAAGTATGTGTAATTACCATTAGTATAATAGAGTATGATGGAAGTATGTGTAATTACCATTAGTATAATAGAGTATGATGGTATGTGTAATTACCATTAGTATAATAGAGTATGATGGTATGTGTAATCAAATCAAATATATTTGTATTTTGCTTTTCACAACATATGTTGTCACAAAGTGCTTTACAGGATTTACAAGGTTAACAATACTATGGGTCCAAATCCCTAATGAGCAAGCCAAAGGCGAGAGTGGCGAGGAAAAACTCCCTAGATGGTGGGGAATAGGAAGAAACCTTGGGAGGACCAAGACTCAAAAGGGAACCCATCCTCCATTGGGCGGCCCATTAACACACAAATTACTCAAAAACAAATTATACAGACTAATACACAAGTTACAAATAAATCACACAATCAGGTTAAGTATAAGGTAACTAGAATGAAGGTTCTGGGTGTTGATATTGTCAATGTAAATATCTTGTGATGAACACCAGGTTTTCATTCCATGTCAGAGCGATGATACTGGTATTGTAGGCTCCAACTGCAGTGTTACTCCCCAAGTGAACCTCGGAGAAGAAAGATATGTGATGTGGTAAATATGTAACAGATTATTCAAAGGCCAAACTAAACAGATAAGTCTTTAGTCGAGTTTTAAACATTGAGACTGTGTCCGAGTCCCGAATAAAGGCAGGAAGATTATTCCACAATTGTGGCGCTTTAAAAGAAAAGGCTCTTCCACCTGCTGTGATCTTTTTGATCCTAGGAACAGTTAATAAGCCTGTGTCCTGTGAACGAAGTGAACGTGCTGGATTGTAATGATCAATAAGTTCACTAAGATACTCTGGAGCTAAGCCATGCAGTGTTTTATATGTTAATAAAAGTATTTTATAGTCAATATGAAATCTAACTGGCAGCCAATGTAATGACGATAGTATGGGACTAATGTGATCAAATTTTTTAGTTTTCGCTAAAAGTCGCGCTGCTGTGTTCTAAACCAGCTGGAGTTTGTTTATCGATTTACAAGAACATCCAGCTAGAAGACTATTGCAATAATCTAGGCGAGAGGATATGAATGCATGGATTAGCTTTTCCGCATCACTCGTATTTAATATATTTCTAATTTTAGCAATGTTGCATAAGTGAAAGAACGCTACCCTAGTTATATTATTAATGTGTGAATCGAACGAGAGATCTGGGTCTATTGTAACACCTAAGTTCTTTACCTCTGCTCTGGGGGTTGATGTAGATTCAATGCTACATTACGTATCTTGTCTCTCGCTGCCCTAGACCCAACTATTATTAGCTCTGTTTTATCTGGATTTAGTGCTAGAAAGTTACACGCCATCCAATGTTTTCTCTCCTACACACTTCTCGATTTTACTGTTTACACCTAAATCATCGGGGTTAGCCGATAAATATAGTTGGGTGTCGTCTGTGTAGGAGTGGAAACTGATGTCGTGCTTATGCATAATCTCGCCTAAGGGTAACATGTAAAGTGTAAATAGAAGTGGTCCTAGGACTGTTTCTTGTGGGACACCATATTTAATCTGCACAGATTTAGAGGTTTTATTAACACTTACACATTGGAAGCGGTCGGTCAGATATGATCTAAACCAGGAGAGTGCAACTCCTTTAATACATACCGCGTTTTCTAGTCGATTCAGCAAAATGTTGTGGTCTACAGTATCAAAAGCTGCGCTAAGATCTAACAGTATAAGGAACGAGATGAGACCATTATCTGACGATATTAGTAAATCATTCACTACCCTGAGTAAAGCTGTTTCAGTGCTGTGGTTCGGTCTAAATCCTGATTGGAACTTTTCATGGATACTATTTGATTGGAGATAATGGTTTAACTGATTGTAAACTGCTTTTTCTAGAATTTTAGAGATAAATGGGAGATTAGAAATTGGTCTATAGTTGGCTAGAATCTGCGGATCGAGATTCTGTTTTTTAATCAAGGGTCTAATTATGGCGCATTTTAATTGTTTGGGCACATATCCTAGGTTAAGGGAACTGTTAATCATATTAAGTAAGGGCCCTGTAATAGTTGGGAGTAGGTCTTTGAATAGACGGGTTGGAACTGGGTCGAATATACATGATGGGCTTAGATGAATGAATTAGTGTTGTGAGCTCTTTTTGCGATATAGGATCGAAGCCATTTAGCTCAGTAATATTTTCGGATGCAGAACTAATACCTATACTACTGGGGTTGGATTGGAGGTTAGGCTGTGATGTATTATGACTCTGTAGTAGGATAATATCTATTTTATTACTAAAAAAGTTTAAAAAATTCATCACTAGTGTGTGTAAGTGCCGTATTAGAACTAGTGTCATTGATATGTCATAATGTCATTGTAATTACCATTAGTATAATAGAGTATGATGGTATGTGTAATTACCATTAGTATAATTAGCAATTCATTTCGACACAGCATTGAGCTCAACCCCATTAACTGGAGCAGAAGGGAGCTTCACTGCAATCGCAGCCTGAGCAGTAATCACACTTTACAGAATAAGAGTCTGATGGTATGGGGGCCTTGTGCGGCACAGACCTCCCCACAGCAGCACACCAAAGAGTTGTAGAGAAAGAAGCAAGTCATACCACAACAAGGAAACACCATCACAAACAGCCTCACTTCCACCAATCACAATCACATGGCAACTCAGACAACCTCTTCTTTTTTACCTTCTATAAAACGTAAACGTTTTGCAGGGCTTTAGTCCACATGTACGCTCCATTATCTCACAACACAGGTCCCCAACATTATGGATTTACAAATTTAGACCAAAACGTGCTACTGGAGTCTGTAAACAACAGTTAAACAGGACTGTCAGTTGGGTTTCTGTTGACCACACTGGCCTGCTGAGCTGGGTGGATGTCACACACCCTAGATCACACAGGTGTCCTCTCTGAAGACTTCTCTAAAGCAGCTGGAGAGTTGGCAGAGATGAAGCAGTGCAGATCCACAGACACGTCCAACATCGAACGGCCATAACAACCGGATGCTTCTCTTACTGAGCCACAGTAAAATGAGACCAAAGCTGTAGGATCATTCCTGTGCCAAAAACTTTGAGTTGAACAAATAGATAGAAGGCAAGAGAGACTAATCTTATTTCAGCGTTTTAAAAAAGGTTCTTTCAGAGTAAAGGAAACTGAACTTTGAGGGTGGATTTTCACCCAACTTTATATAAAGTTCTGTACATACATATCAACTCCCTGCCATTATAAGAACAGCTGTACTGAAAAGCAGATGGCAGCACAAAGAGGCGGAAATGCTGCAGAACCTCCCAGGATCAAAGTGCACTGTGAGCTAAATGTGCCTGATCATCACTCTGGCACTTCCTGTCAGGACAGCGTGACATCATTTCTGTCTCGACGGAGCAGGACTGGAGCAGGACTGGAGCCCTCGCCTCACCCTCATTCTTCTGTGGCTCTTCAGGAGCAGACAGCACTGGTTAGACTTCTGCAGCTGAGCCAATGGCACACATCCTCCATTCACCACTACAAACACAGCAGCCATGAGGTCTACATAGCACTGGGGGGTTGGGGTCACATATGTGCAGAGCCACTTGTTGGCACCCCTGGCTGCTGAGAATGACAGAAAGGTGCTATTAAAAGGGGAGAGAATGTGTGCTGTGAATGAAGGCACTGTTGCAGAGGAGGGGCAGAGGGAACACTGGGTGGCAGAATCAGCCCTGAGCCCACTGGGCAGAAAAGCAGCCAGGGGCAGATATCTCACCGAAGGAGCAAAGGCAAAACTGCCTTTGCTATTCACCGTATTTTGCCACGCCCACTTTCAAGTGTGTGTTTCTTCCGCCTTTGTGTTAGAACTTCCGGTCAGCTATTTTTAATGATTTTTTTCATAAAATAGGCATTCTTGTCTTGTTATTTACTTCTTTATTTCTTAAAATTACAAAATGAATGCAAGGAAAAGATTTGGCAACGGATTATGAAATAGTTACTTATCTGATAGCCTCACAAGCACCCGACGCGTTTGCTTCATCTGAGCTTCATGACCGAGCCATTTCTCGGGATAAGGATGATCTGATGTTTTCCCTCCACAAAATGATAAGAGCAGACGTATGGACGTTTGGGTGGATGTTTTTAAGTTTAGCGCCTTCAGCCTTAGACGCAGGTCCTCTTCTTTGAAAGGCGGTGGATACAAGTTATAAGGTGCCCCACAACACTCGGATCTTTTCGAGCTGTGTTTGTAACACTGTTGGTCAAGCCAAGTTTTCCTCTTCTTCCAATTATTGTGACACCCTCTAACTCAGGAGCGGCCAACCTGCGGCTCTTTGCCTGGTTTCATGCGGCTCCCCAGACGGTCCACGCTCTCACCTGCACAAACGGTCTGTGCCGGTTATCTCATCAGCTCTGAGGGCGACACACTGCTACATCTTCGTGCTGCGCGGTTTGTTTACAAGCCTAGCGAGCTGCTAATACTTTTAAAACCGGCGTAGTTAAAAATGGGAGACTAGCAGCATGAAGTATCTGTGATATTGTGATTGTGATTTGAGTCTCGTTGGTGAGACGCGGTTCTTCTGTCACACGTTTGGAATAAACCACATACGAGGTGCAGCAAATGCACCGCACACGACTGAGGGAGCTTCAAAACTACTGACACAGGCTGCATCTCAATTCAGCCCCTGGCGTTGTAACGAGTGTTGATAACGGAGTTTATCCACTTTTCACCTAGAAAACAACAGTTGTGTACATAACAGAGCTCGTAGCGTGCTCCAAACGTGACAAAGTCCTGAAGCATATCACGACTTATGTTTATATCGAAGTTTGTGCTTGTTTTTTCACTTAATACTTAATTTGTGTCCATTTTACATCCACCCCCCCCCCCCCGCTAATAATTTACATTCGCCACCCCCACCCCACCTTGGTCTCTTGGTCTCTGACGGGTTGGCCGCCTCTGCTCTAACTGAACATATTATGCTAGTCATTTTGTGTTGTCGTTTTGCTTGTAATCAGTATCAGCGTATCCGTTCTAACACAAAGTCAACCAAGATGGCCCTGCCCAGCGTTGTCATGGAAAATAGCGTGAATAGTTAGACTCTAAACATACTATATTTGGTTTTTATACAAACCACTAACCCTAACCACTGAAACTTCATAGATCTTAAATGTACTTTTACCCCATTATATTAATCATTATTCCTGCTGTTACATTTTTAAATAATTTTATTTCAGTGAACATACTGTGCATTTCATTCAACCCCTCCCAACAACCTGGACTCAGTGTGGCAGAGGCACAGGTGTACTTCAGCAGATAGGCTAACATGACGTAGCTTTACGTAATTATCAGCAAACAAGTTTTCCCACCTGTGACAAACAGGAAGTCTGGTATTATAGAATTAATCAAAAAGGAGCTACAACTTAAGAAACTCATAAAAATAGCTCACATTAGCTCACATTAAATCAGTGCTCTCCCCCAAAGCGCATTATGAGCGTTTATATTCTTTAAGCAGTGGGAAAACTGTGTTCAAATGCAAGTATTTAACATATCCAGATTGTAATAATACTAAAACAATGGTACTGCTGGACGCTTTGCCAACATCTTCCGTGGCAAAAGATGTTTGTGTAACAGAAATGTTAAGCATTGTATCTTATGATACATATAGCATCATGAACCTAGCAGCTTCCACTAAAAAGGCCCTGAGGTATTTTAGTTTATGGGTCAAAAAAGCTTACATTTTGTTGCCTAGTGTTATTTAATTAGATCTGATTTAATAACTAAAATTGTGTTTACTTATGTATTACCTTAAATGACTACTTGAATTATTTGAAGGTACTTGAGAACAGAGAACCAGTGTTGCAAATAACGCCGTTAAAAATAACGGCGTTATGTAACGGCGTCATTTTGTCAGTAACGGAATAATATAATTAATTACTTTTCCTGTCGTTACAACGCCATTGACGTTACTGGTCATTAAATGCCCTAACCCTAACCCTAGATCTCGATAGGTCACAGTTCTCGTGTAACACCTGTTTAACTTAACAAGTCAGTAAGCGAATCAGAGCCAGTGTTTTTACACGCGCTCCGAAGCACGCCAGTGACACGGAGAGACACGCGACACAAACGGAGAAGAGTCCGAAATGACGAGTCAGGAGTAAGCCGAAGAAAAATTTGCATTTTCAAGGTGGCGATATAAACATTATTTAAGAAAATGCTTGAAGTTCCTGAATGGGTATTTGATTTATTTAATTAAGGATAGAGGTTTTATTGTTAAGTTTACTTCTGTTGTGATCAAACCAGTTGTCTCAGGTTGAGAGAATTTAATTTAATTTGATAGATGTAAATGCACTTTATATAGTGTAACTGTTTACTTTTGCTTTTTTTTTTTCTTCTTCAAAGATTTGGGATTTTAAAGGATTTTATCCTGCACTGGTCTGTGGATGTGCAATAAATATAAAAAGTTAAACACCTTTCTGATCTACTCATTTCAACTGACTGTGAAAACTGCTTAAAAAAAAAAATCCTTAATCATCGGCATATAACTTTTTTTTAAACTGTAACGCAAATAGTTACTTTCCCTGGTAACCAGTTACTTTTATTATAGAGTAATTTAGTTACTAACTCACTACTACTACACAAGTAGTGAGTAACTATAACTAATTACTTTTTAAAAGTAACATTCCCAACACTGCAGAGAACACATCTGAAACATTACAATGAACAATAAAAAACAAATACAATGAAACACCATTTACACATTTACACACTCATCAGATTAGCTGTGAGGAACCCTGGCACAGGGATGAGGGGAAAAAGATTTCTGATTTATTTATTTGACATTTCCAAAGTTTTGGATTTCCAGACCTATTTCTGAATGAATACAACTCCACTTAGCCAAGCTTAAAGTTTAGAGCCATTTCCCAAAGCTCAGCAAAAAGCACTATGGGTAAAATAAGAGTGGAAGACAAGCAGAGGACAAGGAAATGTTACTCCAGACGTCCCTCGGGACGGCAGGAAAGAGGATGCAAGAGGATCACTCCACAGAGACACACGGAGACCCACACAGAGACACAGACACACAGAGGTCTCCAGGCTCAGTCAGTAAAGCGAATGAAGGATGAGATCCAAAAACTCACAGTAGCGGCAGCACAAGAGACAGAAAAGGGAGAGGGGGGAGCAAATGAGATCGTAAAAAAAAAAAAAAAAAAAAAAAAAAGAGAGATGCAGGAAAAAAAGCCTCTCATCTCAGCATGTGGCCAGAACTGGGCGTAGAGCCAGATGGCAGTAAAAGCAGCAGAGAGGCTGAACACTCTGGTGCCACGTAGCAGAGAGCAGAGCAGCACAGCTCACCCTGCAGCACAGCTCACCCCTCCTCAACACAGCACAGCTCACCCAGCAGCACAGCTCACTAGGGCTGAACGATTAATTGCATTTGCGATAATCTCGCGATATTTTAAAACGTGATTCTCTAATCGCACAGGCTGCGATTTAAACTGGTCATGTGACTTGGGAGCGAGCCGAGCCGAGGACGAACGGAGTAAACTCGAGCAGGAGGCAGGGAGGTGGAGAAGTGAAGTTAACACAGCGCACTTTAACTTGTTGCACAATGGCTTCAGGCTCGACAGAAGCTGACACAACTGAAAGTCTAATACCAAAGAGGGGCAGCACATCAGTTGTGTGAAATTACTTTGGCTTTTAAAAAGATGCTGCTCAACGTCAGGTATCCTGCAAAACGTGCCTTGCTACTGTCGCTACGACACGAGGTAACACTACAAACCTTCAGCATTAAAAAGAACACCACAAAGCCTCGTATGATATTTGCAAGGCTGAAATGCCAACGACCAGTGCTGCGTCTTCAAATACGCCAAAGTGTTTATCTGCGCTTATACAGCCTTAGTATGGGGTGAGCAACGAAATACCGTAAAATCACGCATATAGGCGCAATAACTGTGCGTTCACACCGAAAGCGATAAAATCGCTCTCCGTCGCCGAGTCGCCAGCATTGCGTCGCGTGGGGTCCAACATCGCCGGCATGCAGCACGTGACAGATATGCAAATCACGTTTTTAAAGCAGGACGCACTATTTATTTTAATCTATTGATGACAGAACACACGATTATAAAGGAGTGCGTGTATAAAACAGTGTGTGTATAATACACATATAGTATATAAACCTAAAATGTTTATGTAATTTTTTTTACTTTTTACCCCAGACCTGAAGATCAAACAGGAATAAAAAAATCATAACCAATAATAGGGTATATGCTAATTTATTGCAGATGTTTAACAAATTAACAGTATTCCCTCCAAAAATAAACATTTTGTACTGTAAATAAACAGTGACACCTCGTAAAGTGCGGGACATCCAGAGACAGCCACTATCAATCTCTCCTCCATTTTGCAATCGGAACAAATAATCAGTAGGAACCAAAGTCAGAGGTGCGGTTTCGGAGTAGGGTGCAAATATACTTTCTGATTGGTAGTCGCCGCCGTGCGTCACTGCTCATTTGCATAACTTGTTCGCGCTCGATTCGCTCAATTCGCGTTGCGTCGCTCACAGTCGCGTCGCGTCGCTGGGTGTCGCTCACTCTCATTGAAAATTAATGACTTCTGGTCGCCGTGTCGCTCTCGTTGCTTTCGGTGTGAACGCACAGTAAGATTTAAAGCACGAATGATAGCTTGACCAGCAGACAGGGTTCACTGCCCGAACCGTTTGAAAGTGTAACTCCTTATGGATGTAATTGGAAGCGGCACGCTGAAATAACTCGGGCAGTAACTGAGTTCATAGTGAAAGATATGATGCCCGTTAATATAGTGAACAAGCCCGGCTACATGGCTTTGTTAAACACACTGGATATGCGCTACCAAATGCCCTCACACACATATTTTAGCCAAGTTGCTATACATGCAGGGTTGCCAACTCTCACGCATTGAGCGTCTTAGACTAAAAAGTTACTAGTTCGCTCTGGCGCCAACCACAGGCGATCGATCGATTGCGATATAATAATAACAGCTCACTCCCCTCAACACAGCACAGCTCACCCTGCAGCACAGCTCACCCAGCAGCACAGCTCACTCCCCTCAACACAGCACAGCTCACTCCCCTCAACACAGCACAGCTCACTCCCCTCAACACAGCACAGCTCACCCTGCAGCACAGCTCACCCTGCAGCACACCTCACCCCTCCTCAACATAGCACAGCTCACCCTGCAGCACAGCTCACCCTGCAGCACACCTCACCCCCCTCAACACAGCACAGCTCACCCAGCAGCACAGCTCACCCAGCAGCACAGCTCACCCCCCTCAACACAGCACAGCTCACCATGCAGCACAGCTCACTCCCCTCAACACAGCACAGCTCACCCTGCAGCACAGCTCACTCCCCTCAACACAGCACAGCTCACCCTGCAGCACAGCTCACTCCCCTCAACACAGCACAGCTCACTCCCCTCAACACAGCACAGCTCACCCTGCAGCACAGCTCACCCCTCCTCAACACAGCACAGCTCACCCAGCAGCACAGCTCACCCCTACTCAACACAGCACAGCTCACCCTGCGGCACAGCTCATCCTGCAGCACAGCTCACCCCTCCTCAACACAGCACAGCTCACCCTGCAGCACAACTCACCCCCTCAACACAGCACAGCTCACCCAGCAGCACAGCTCAGCCTGCAGCACAGCTCACCCCTCAACACAGCACAGCTCACCCTGCAGCACAGCTCACCCCCATCAACACAGCACAGCTCACCCAGCAGCACAGCTCACCCCCCATCAACACAGCACAGCTCACCCTGCAGCACAGCTCACCCCTGCTCAACACAGCACAGCTCACCCTGCAGCACAGCTCACCCCTGCTCAACACAGCACAGCTCACCCTGCAGCACAGCTCACCCCCCCTCAGCACAGCTCAGCTCATCCAGCAGCACAGCTCACCCCCCCTCAACACAGCACAGCTCACCCAGCAGCACAGCTCACCCCCCCTCAACACAGCACAGCTCACCCTGCAGCACAGCTCACCCCTCCTCAACACAGCACAGCTCACCCTGCAGCACAGCTCAGCTCACCCAGCAGCACAGCTCACCCCCCCTCAACACAGCACAGCTCACCCAGCAGCACAGCTCACCCCCCTCAACACAGCACAGCTCACCCAGCAGCACAGCTCACCCAGCAGCACAGCTCACCCCCCTCAACACAGCACAGCTCACCATGCAGCACAGCTCACTCCCCTCAACACAGCACAGCTCACCCTGCAGCACAGCTCACTCCCCTCAACACAGCACAGCTCAATCCCCTCAACACAGCACAGCTCACCCTGCAGCACAGCTCACCCTGCAGCACAGCTCACCCCTCCTCAACACAGCACAGCTCACCCAGCAGCACAGCTCACCCAGCAGCACAGCTCACCCCTACTCAACACAGCACAGCTCACCCTGCGGCACAGCTCATCCTGCAGCACAGCTCACCCCTCCTCAACACAGCACAGCTCACCCTGCAGCACAACTCACCCCCTCAACACAGCACAGCTCACCCAGCAGCACAGCTCAGCCTGCAGCACAGCTCACCCCTCCTCAACACAGCACAGCTCACCCTGCAGCACAGCTCACCCCCATCAACACAGCACAGCTCACCCAGCAGCACAGCTCACCCCCCATCAACACAGCACAGCTCACCCAGCAGCACAGCTCACCCCTGCTCAACACAGCACAGCTCACCCTGCAGCACAGCTCACCCCTGCTCAACACAGCACAGCTCATCCAGCAGCACAGCTCACCCCCCCTCAGCACAGCTCAGCTCATCCAGCAGCACAGCTCACCCCCCCTCAACACAGCACAGCTCACCCAGCAGCACAGCTCACCCCCCCTCAACACAGCACAGCTCACCCTGCAGCACAGCTCACCCCTCCTCAACACAGCACAGCTCGCCCTGCAGCACAGCTCAGCTCACCCAGCAGCACAGCTCACCCCCCCTCAACACAGCACAGCTCACCCAGCAGCACAGCTCACCCCCCTCAACACAGCACAGCTCACCCTGCAGCACAGCTCACCCTACAGCACAGCTCACTCCCCTCAACACAGCACAGCTCACTCCCCTCAACACAGCACAGCTCACCCTGCAGCACAGCTCACCCTGCAGCACAGCTCACCCCTCCTCAACACAGCACAGCTCACCCAGCAGCACAGCTCACCCCCACTCAACACAGCACAGCTCACCCTGCAGCACAGCTCATCCTGCAGCACAGCTCACCCCTCCTCAACACAGCACAGCTCACCCTGCAGCACAACTCACCCCCTCAACACAGCACAGCTCACCCAGCAGCACAGCTCAGCCTGCAGCACAGCTCACCCGCCCATCAACACAGCACAGCTCACCCTGCAGCACAGCTCACCCTGCAGCACAGCTCAGCTCACCCAGCAGCACAGCTCACCCCCCCTCAACACAGCACAGCTCACCCAGCAGCACAGCTCACCCCCCTCAACACAGCACAGCTCACCCTGCAGCACAGCTCACCCCTCCTCAACACAGCACAGCTCACCCTGCAGCACAACTCACCCCCTCAACACAGCACAGCTCACCCAGCAGCACAGCTCAGCCTGCAGCACAGCTCACCCCTCCTCAACACAGCACAGCTCACCCTGCAGCACAGCTCACCCCCATCAATACAGCACAGCTCACCCAGCAGCACAGCTCACCCCCCATCAACACAGCACAGCTCACCCTCCCTCAACACAGCACAGCTCACCCTGCAGCACAGCTCACCCTGCAGCACAGCTCACCCCTCCTCAACACAGCACAGCTCACCCTGCAGCACAGCTCATCCTGCAGCACAGCTCACCCCTCCTCAACACAGCACAGCTCACCCTGCAGCACAACTCACCCCCTCAACACAGCACAGCTCACCCAGCAGCACAGCTCACCCCCATCAATACAGCACAGCTCACCCAGCAGCACAGCTCACCCCCCATCAACACAGCACAGCTCACCCTGCAGCACAGCTCAGCTCACCCAGCAGCACAGCTCACCCCCCCTCAACACAGCACAGCTCACCCAGCAGCACAGCTCACCCCCCTCAACACAGCACAGCTCACCCTGCAGCACAGCTCACCCCTCCTCAACACAGCACAGCTCACCCTGCAGCACAGCTCACCCTGCAGCACAGCTCAGCTCATCCAGCAGCACAGCTCACCCCCCTCAACACAGCACAGCTCACCCAGCAGCACAGCTCACCCCCCCTCAACACAGCACAGCTCACCCAGCAGCACAGCTCACTCCCCCTCAACACAGCACAGCTCACCCTGCAGCACAGCTCGCTCCCCATCAACACAGCACAGCTCACTCTGCAGCACAGCTCGCTCCCCATCAACACAGCACAGCTCACTCTGCAGCACAGCTCGCTCCCCCTCAACACAGCACAGCTCACTCTGCAGCACAGCTCGCTCCCCCTCAACACAGCACAGCTCACCCTGCAGCACAGCTCACTCCCCCTCAACACAGCACAGCTCACCCTGCAGCACAGCTGCCCATCAATACAGCACAGCTCCCCCTGCAGCACAGCTCACCCATCAACACAGCACAGCTCATACTGCACACAGTGCTGCTGTTTTGCTGTGGTTCTTGTGTTCTTAGCTCTAAATCATGGAAGATTTTTATGGATTTTCTTGGTGGCATTGGGCCCTACCCTTTTGTATCCCAGGTTCATTGGTTCCTAACCCTAACATTATTTTTTTTGGGGGGGGGGGATTTTTTGGCAGTAGAAAAATGTGAAACCATTAAAGCTTATGGCTCCAGTACCATCACCATGCCAGTGCTGTCTTAAAGAGCAATTTGTCCTGAATACCACCGAATATTTCACTACTGGAGGTAAAAATCATACACCTGCATCAGCCTCATCAGGTGTCCAGTGTAAATCACAGAATAGTCTGATCAGAATTCTGTACTTGGCTAAACAGCTGTGTGGAATTCTACATGCTTGGTATGAATTCACAATGCAATATCATAGTCCATTTTCTACACTGACCTGTCACTGTGCAAGAGACACCCCACCTGAGGGACGTCCCCAAACCCCACCTGAGGGACGTCCCCTAACCCCACCTGAGGGGCGTTCAGCGGTGGGAGAGGAAGCAGGCGTGCTCCCCGCAGTGACACACCCACACACACAGTCACCATCTACAATGCACACACCATCTGCCCCACGCACACACCTACACCTCATCTGCTTCAGTAAATGAACAGTACGTTTGTGTGTACGTGTGTGTGTGTACACGTGCGTTTGGGTGTGTGTGCCAACACAGCTTTTATAGGTTGACAATAAGCTACTAATTCTCCTGCCCAATTCTGAAATGTCTCTCTGATTCAGTTTGTACTAGTAAAAATTTGAAAGAATTCTCATAACCATCCATCATTGAGGTCATCAAGGGGGAAAGACCATACTGTGGATAATAAAACTAAAGGCTGATGGCAGCCTGAGAGGACAAAGGGGGGGGGGGGGGGGGGGGGGGGGGTTCTCCGAGGACATGCAGTATGGGCAAAAAATATTGCAAACATTAACAATTTATTCATTCTTCAGAGTTCCTTATACGTAGCAGAGCAAGCAACAATCTCCATGGAAACAGCTACAGGTTTGGATTTGCACTGGAGTTCATGGAACATGAGCATCTGTAGCAAAACAAACACCCAGAGCCTTAAACATTCCAGGTGTGGATCATCTGGAGAACTTCTAGAATCTCCTCCAATACAGCTTTAAGTGCACCTTCAGACTCTTTTAAAAATGGACACAGATTAGGCGATGAGATTAATAAGCACAGTGTCATGAGATCAGTCACAATCAGCAGAACCTCCCTCTATGCAGCCAAACAAACTTTCATCAGTCACACGCACAACACACTGATCTGGTTATTGCAACCAATTGTTGTTTCAATCTCAGTATAGCAGAGACTCCCCCTCCCCCATTTTGAGAAATAAAAAGTACAGAAATACAGAACGCCAAACCATATCCTCCTCCTCCTTATTGGGGCAGGAACGGGTGGAGGAAGGGTGGGGGAAGGGTGGGGGAAGGGTGGGGGAAGGGTGGAGGAAGGGTGGGGGAAGGGTGGGGGAAGGGTGGGGGAAGGGTGGGGGAAGGGTGGGGGAAGGGTGGAGGAAGGGTGGGGGAAGGGTGGGGGAAGGGTGGAGGAAGGGTGGGGGAAGGGTGGGGGAAGGGTGGGGGAAGGGTGGAGGAAGGGTGGAGGAAGGGTGGGGGAAGGGTGGGGGAAGGGGCAGGTTGTGTGTGTGGGGACGGGCCAGCAGTGTTAAGAGGACATAGTTCAGCTCATTCGCACATGGCTGGTTGTTCTAAAGGGGGCAGCTCGGTTTAAACCAACATGGCCACTTCCTCCTCACTGCACACAGCCCTCCTGAGCCCCACCCCCCTGAGCCCCACCCCCCTGAGCATCTGGAGGAAAACGGGGCACCACCAACACAGACTGCCTTGGCATCGCATGCTTGAGGAGCCACAGTGGCCCAAGAAAGGCCCGAGAGCCCAGAGCCACTCCTGTGGATCGTGGAGCATCCCAGACGGCCCACCTCTCCACCCACCAATCCCTCCATCATCCACCCGACCCTCAAACTGCACTAAACTGCAGTCTTTTGTAAGACCATGAATAATCATGACAGTTCACCCAAAAAACATTAATCCAGCGGTCACACGGGTAAAGGAAGTTACGCAAGTGGGTGTCAACATTTATGTGAGTGTATGTCAAGTTAAAGACTAGCCTCAAGTATTTACATGATCACCGATGATAGAAATCTGAGTGGTGATCATTTTGCATAATCATTAGTCTTCACATTAGGTGCATCTCCGTGAGTAGCAGATGCTCTGAGCCCCAGACGGAAATCTGTTTTCCACAGCATTTCTGTCCTGAAGTGAGTGGGGGTAGTGAAGAGAGAACTCAGCACCCAAACAGGTCATCCCTGTTCCCTTAAACTTTCCTTTTTAAAGGACAAACTGTGGGTCACAATTAAGGCCACAACAAAATCCCCAAACTGACCAAAACACCACACTCAATGAAGGTAGACACTACAGGCGTCCATGTTTATTCCTTCTGGAGGTACATGACCTATAGTTAACTAACTAAAAACGTTTTTCAAATTGTGACTGGAGTCACTAGCTAATATTCAAGCTTTATCAACAGAAAGGTAACATTCTCAACACACTGTGCCACAGGCTTCAAGCCACCTGAAATTCAAGGCCGCACGAGCTGAGGTAAATAAACCTCAGTACCCACCTGAAGTCATGATAGACAGGAAAACAGCTTTGTTGTGGTTACCTCCCTGCTCTCGGGCAGCTCACATGAAACCAGATTTCTTGTTTTCTGAATAAAGATGGTGACGTGCTAACAAGCCACTCTAGTGCGTGAAGCAACAAATCTTTTCCAGACAGTCTTCTCTATGGGTCAGCTCTGGGGAAAACTATGATTGAGATCATTTACCCACAATTATTTACTGCTCAATTTCAGCACATTTAATCCAGGTTTAGAAGGTCAGAATGTACGTTTCGATTATCTATTTACATGTGAACTCTTTCACACTCATCTCAAGTAAAAATAGCTTTCATCAAATGGTCATCCAACATTCTAAACATAGGTTAACAGTAATGTGAATGTTAAGTACAATCTAAACTGAGGCTTTTAAAAATAAGTATGAAATATGCTACTGTTCCATGAAATGTCATCTTAAATGTTCTGTGGCAAATTATGTTTCATTTTATAATTTCTCAGAAAGCAACACACCTACACTCTGCATTGATATGGAACACAGCATCAATTTACCAACAAAAACGGTGAACAGTGAAACAGTGAATAAAACAAGCTGCATCACAATCAACTGTGACTGTCAAATCCCATCTACTACACCACAGTAGTAGGAGAAGCTGTCTGACCTGCTACCTCAGCCTCACAGAGCAGTACGGCTCCCTACGGCACCACACAGCTGACCGCAAACGGCTGGTGCACAGAAATCTGTGTGGTGAAGAGGTGTGAGGACACTGTAGACCTCCATACCCAGAGGGACCATATGGAAACTCCCCATTATTTTAAAACCAAAACGACAATACTGGAATTGCACATGCTTCCTTTGCAGAAGTTTGTTCCTACCTGGTTCTTAATCAGTGTTCCTTCAGCAGATGAAAAAAAAAAATTTAAATAACAAAATACACCCACACTTCAGACTTTGTCCTCTTAGACAAGCAAAGAGACTTTTCATGGGCCTCATCCCCCACAGTTCAACAAATGAGGTCAAGGCAGTCCCATCACCTCTGAAGCAGAGCCATCACTCACTAGTCGCCCAGTACACACGTTTGGTCTGCAGTGTGCCGTCATGGTCCAGTACACACGTTTGGTCTGCAGTGTGCCGTCATGGTCCAGTACACACGTTTGGTCTGCAGTGTGCAGTCATGGTCCAGTACACACGTTTGGTCTGCAGTGTGCAGTCATGGTCCAGTACACACATTTGGTCTGCAGTGTGCAGTGTGCCGTCATGGTCTCGTACACACGTTTGGTCTGCAGTGTGCAGTGTGCGGTCATGGTCCAGTACACACGTTTGGTCTGCAGTGTGCAGTGTGCGGTCATGGTCCAGTACACACGTTTGGTCTGCAGTGTGGTGTCATGGTCCAGTACACACGTTTGGTCTGCAGTGTGCAGTCATGGTCCAGTACACACGTTTGGTCTGCAGTGTGCCGTCATGGTCCCGTACACACGTTTGGTCTGCAGTGTGCAGTCATGGTCCAGTACACACGTTTGGTCTGCAGTGTGCAGTCATGGTCCAGTACACACGTTTGGTCTGCAGTGTGCAGTCATGGTCCAGTACACACGTTTGGTCTGCAGTGTGCAGTCATGGTCCAGTACACACGTTTGGTCTGCAGTGTGCAGTCATGGTCCAGTACACACGTTTGGTCTGCAGTGTGCAGTCATGGTCCAGTACACACGTTTGGTCTGCAGTGTGCAGTCATGGTCCAGTACACACGTTTGGTCTGCAGTGTGCAGTCATGGTCCAGTACACACGTTTGGTCTGCAGTGTGCAGTCATGGTCCAGTACACACGTTTGGTCTGCAGTGTGCAGTCATGGTCCAGTACACACGTTTGGTCTGCAGTGTGCAGTCATGGTCCAGTACACACGTTTGGTCTGCAGTGTGCAGTCATGGTCCAGTACACACGTTTGGTCTGCAGTGTGCCGTCATGGTCCAGTACACACGTTTGGTCTGCAGTGTGCCGTCATGGTCTCGTACACACGTTTGGTCTGCAGTGTGCAGTCATGGTCCAGTACACACGTTTGGTCTGCAGTGTGCAGTCATGGTCCAGTACACACGTTTGGTCTGCAGTGTGCAGTCATGGTCCAGTACACACGTTTGGTCTGCAGTGTGCAGTCATGGTCCAGTACACACGTTTGGTCTGCAGTGTGCAGTCATGGTCCAGTACACACGTTTGGTCTGCAGTGTGCAGTCATGGTCCAGTACACACGTTTGGTCTGCAGTGTGCAGTCATGGTCCAGTACACACGTTTGGTCTGCAGTGTGCAGTCATGGTCCAGTACACACGTTTGGTCTGCAGTGTGCAGTCATGGTCCAGTACACACGTTTGGTCTGCAGTGTGCAGTCATGGTCCAGTACACACGTTTGGTCTGCAGTGTGCAGTCATGGTCCAGTACACACGTTTGGTCTGCAGTGTGCAGTCATGGTCCAGTACACACGTTTGGTCTGCAGTGTGCAGTCATGGTCCAGTACACACGTTTGGTCTGCAGTGTGCAGTCATGGTCCAGTACACACGTTTGGTCTGCAGTGTGCAGTCATGGTCCAGTACACACGTTTGGTCTGCAGTGTGCAGTCATGGTCCAGTACACACGTTTGGTCTGCAGTGTGCAGTCATGGTCCAGTACACACGTTTGGTCTGCAGTGTGCAGTCATGGTCCAGTACACACGTTTGGTCTGCAGTGTGCAGTCATGGTCCAGTACACACGTTTGGTCTGCAGTGTGCAGTCATGGTCCAGTACACACGTTTGGTCTGCAGTGTGCAGTCATGGTCCAGTACACACGTTTGGTCTGCAGTGTGCAGTCATGGTCCAGTACACACGTTTGGTCTGCAGTGTGCAGTCATGGTCCAGTACACACGTTTGGTCTGCAGTGTGCAGTCATGGTCCAGTACACACGTTTGGTCTGCAGTGTGCAGTCATGGTCCAGTACACACGTTTGGTCTGCAGTGTGCAGTCATGGTCCAGTACACACGTTTGGTCTGCAGTGTGCCGTCATGGTCCAGTACACACGTTTGGTCTGCAGTGTGCCGTCATGGTCCCGTACACACGTTTGGTCTGCAGTGTGCAGTGTGCGGTCATGGTCCAGTACACACGTTTGGTCTGCAGTGTGGTGTCATGGTCCAGTACACACGTTTGGTCTGCAGTGTGCAGTCATGGTCCAGTACACACGTTTGGTCTGCAGTGTGCCGTCATGGTCTCGTACACACGTTTGGTCTGCAGTGTGCAGTGTGCAGTCATGGTCCAGTACACACGTTTGGTCTGCAGTGTGCAGTCATGGTCCAGTACACACGTTTGGTCTGCAGTGTGCAGTCATGGTCCAGTACACACGTTTGGTCTGCAGTGTGCAGTCATGGTCCAGTACACACGTTTGGTCTGCAGTGTGCAGTCATGGTCCAGTACACACGTTTGGTCTGCAGTGTGCAGTCATGGTCCAGTACACACGTTTGGTCTGCAGTGTGCAGTCATGGTCCAGTACACACGTTTGGTCTGCAGTGTGCAGTCATGGTCCAGTACACACGTTTGGTCTGCAGTGTGCAGTCATGGTCCAGTACACACGTTTGGTCTGCAGTGTGCAGTCATGGTCCAGTACACACGTTTGGTCTGCAGTGTGCAGTCATGGTCCAGTACACACGTTTGGTCTGCAGTGTGCCGTCATGGTCCAGTACACACGTTTGGTCTGCAGTGTGCCGTCATGGTCTCGTACACACGTTTGGTCTGCAGTGTGCAGTGTGCGGTCATGGTCCAGTACACACGTTTGGTCTGCAGTGTGGTGTCATGGTCCAGTACACACGTTTGGTCTGCAGTGTGCAGTCATGGTCCAGTACACACGTTTGGTCTGCAGTGTGCCGTCATGGTCTCGTACACACGTTTGGTCTGCAGTGTGCAGTGTGCAGTCATGGTCCAGTACACACGTTTGGTCTGCAGTGTGCAGTCATGGTCCAGTACACACGTTTGGTCTGCAGTGTGCAGTCATGGTCCAGTACACACGTTTGGTCTGCAGTGTGCTGTCACGGTGGATAAGGAGACTGTAGCAGCTGCTTATTTGCTTCCACTGCAAAACTACACCCGGTTCCCAGACATTAAAAATCTACAATGATTCAAGGACTTTAAGATCTTACACTGCAGTGCAGTCAAATTAGTAACTGCCCCATCCCACAAAGAAGGCGCTAGACTTGAGAGCTTTCAGAGAAATTGAGTCTAGGTATATAAAATGTGTGGCCACAGCTTCTAGGACCTCAATGTGACAATGGACACTAACCCTGACAAACACTGCAAATAAGCTGGAGAAATTCACCAGGTGCAGGCCCAGCTCAGAGAACACAACCACAACATCCCCCCACACCCCCCAACGGGCACACACGGGGCAAATATACACATCCCTTTTCCTCAATTCATGCAGTGAATCAGGGAAAGGGACAGTGTGTGTGGGGGGGATGTTTAGGAGAGAGAAGTAGGAAGATTGGGGGGGGGGGGTGTTCTGTTTAAAGAAAAACAGGAAGTATGAAACAAGAGCTGCTACAAAGCTCTAAATATTCATGGGGCCCTTAATGGTTGTATGGAAGAGGCTGTAGCAGCAGGAGTCCAGGGTGAGCTGGGGTTGAGGCAGACGGCCAATAAAACCAAAATAAACCCTTCCTCTGTGGCCAGGATGGCCCTGCTGGCCCGTTCCCCGCACATGCATTCCTGCCTTCCAGACTAAAACTGGCCACTGCACCAGCAAATAAAAGCACCATTAATGTGCTGTAGTTTCCAACAGCCTGCCAGCCAGTGCTGCCCCCGTGCACAGAATGCTAATGTGAGCACGAACGTTTTCCCGAGGCCACCTGACCAACGCCGTGGCCATCCCCGCCTGCCATCATCCAATGACCAACACCGTGGCCATATCCCCGCCTGCCATCATCCAATGACCAACGCCGTGGCCATCCCCGCCTGCCATCATCCAATGACCAACGCCGTGGCCATATCCCTGCCTGCCATCATCCAATGACCAACGCCGTGGCCATATCCCTGCCTGCCATCATCCAATGACCAACGCCGTGGCCATCCCCGCCTGCCATCATCCAATGACCAACGCCGTGGCCATATCCCCGCCTGCCATCATCCAATGACCAACACCGTGGCCATATCCCCGCCTGCCATCATCCAATGACCAACGCCGTGGCCATCCCCGCCTGCCATCATCCAATGTGCCCAAATGACATCCAGGACACAATGCGCATGCGTCAAGAAGAAGTCAAACGCTCAAGTATGGAGAAGCCATATCCGTTTCCTCTGCATTTTTGGACGAGGGCCACCAGGACACTTCGGCAAGGGAAGAAAAGTGGAGCGCTGTCCCCGTGTGATGGGAAAGAAAGTTGAACGGCATCTTTTATCTGCTTCTGAATCAATGGTCAACAAAAGACAAGATGCACAGGTATTCAGAGAGGAGGTTCAAATATAGCAGCACTGTGACAGTAAACACACGTCACCCAGACAAGATGCTGGCACCATCGAGACCACAGTCAGTGTGAACAGCAACCTGCTAGAAAGAACACGCTGAAGCTTCAAAGCAAGAGGGGGGCGAGCAGGCCAGACCAGCAGAGAGGACAGGAGCCAGTCAGACGGCTCCACATTAAGGAAGCACTGCGGTGTTGGTGACTGTGAGCCGTCGCAGCGTTGCAGGCAGCGGGAGCCTGAATCACAGCCCAGCTGACTGCCACATCATCTCTGAGCACATAGCACACAAGCCCTGACTAGCTGCAGTGAAAACACACTAACCAAACAGATCATCCCCCTTTCCGCAGTCTTTCCACTGGTCATGTTCCACACACCCACAGCCTGCAAACCCACAGATGAGGTCAAGGCACACTAGTGGACTTGAAAGTCAACAGATAAGAGTGGAGGGAAGAGGTACAGAGGGTTAGCAACAGCCTGCCTCCAATAAACACCATGTCTGACTGCAGCTGCTGGGACCTGTTGATTTCACATGACTCCGGGGTTTGAAGGGAGAACCAGCCTTTAGGGCAGTGCCGGGTTACTGGGAGCACGAGGCCACTGAAGTTGGAGAGAGTTAGTTGAGATGACTCTTCCAGCCTCTTCATTACCAACTCAAAGCCAATAAAATACTGCAATATTTTTGTCAAGTAAGAGATGTGATTCAGGGCCATATTGCTCTATCACACACATGAGTGTGTACTCATACCGCTGGCTTGGTTTTGCTTTTCCCTGGTGCAGGTTTTTAAAGTGCTTTAAACTACAAGAGTGAACACAGATAAGACTCCATGAATCAGAGAAAACAGGCTCAGATCAAAGTTTCTTGTTTGATAGCAATTACACATATTTTAAAATAATAATAATTCATGCAGCAGTTTCCATAGGACATAACATCCCTAAGCAGCTTTAGAGGACATGGGCCTTCAGGTTCAGTAAAATACCGTTTGCTTCTGAAGTTCATTTGTTCACGTTCAGTTCTGTGCATCAGCTGGTGAGAGGAAGACTCTGAAAGAAAGTGGACTCTCCGCTGCAGTTAGCAATAATGACAGCAGATCTTATCATCCACCACGACATAACATCAGCCCACATCAAAGGACAGGGCTGCTGGGGAGGGGGCAGCAAAGTGACGGGGGGATGGTGCATGTGTGTGTGTGTGTGTGTGTGGTTCCCACATGAGAACACCTCCATGTCAGCAGGTCCAAACAGTATGTCATGCTGCAGAGAAGAATCTTTAGAAGAGTCTGTTCTGTTGCCAAACTCATACAGACACCCATCATCCCTTCAGAATTCAGGAAGTATGTCAGTATTCATTTTGCTATGACAACTGTCTAAAGATATGCAAGGTGCCAATTATCACTATTCCTACTTAACATAATCATAAGGTGCTAAAACTGAACTAAGCTTTATTGACATCAATAAATTATTACAACACTGAATATAGTGGAATAGCTGCATGAGTGTGGCACTTGGGTAGGTCACTTGTTGATCATTAATCCACAGTTTTTATGTGTTTCCCAAAACCAAACAAATGTGTGGCTTATCAGCAATGTTTGCTGTCTTTTTAAAGAGTACAAATAGTATTACGGCATCACAATTAGTGAGTTATATATAAATTGCTACAGTCCAGAACAGACTGTGCACTGCATCGCACCTTACAAAATTATCAGTAACTGTTCACCATACATTTTTAATTTATTCCATTTGCATTAGAATGGTGATAATTTGAAAATACCCAACACACGAGATTAGCTGACAAAATGCCCTCGTACAGAACACGTCAAGCAAGAAATCATGACCTTAATGCTGTTATTATTGCAAAGAATGGTTTTTAAAATGCAAAGAGGACTATATCTTAGGAATGTAAACCTGACGTCATATTTTAGTGTCAGATTTCTTGTCTTTCAGATAATACGTTGCTTGGGCTCCACTGAGCCCTCTGGATCCAGGTAAGAATCTTTCTTGTCACACGCCTAACTCTGAGTAAAGCATTTCAGAGCTTACGGTGCACAAAAGCAAACTAAATGCTGCCTAAATGATACATCCAATATAATCCCTTGATTATAGTTCAACTATTCTCTTTCCTAAACAATAACCGATTGCCTAAAGCATACCAGTAATTATAAAACAACATGGAGAAGTGCTTAAGTAAAACCGTTGGGTTGTTAATTTATTAAAAACATATTGCATTAAACACGTGCGTTAATAGACCTTCGCCTGCCAAAGGCCCGTTGATCTTCTCAGGAGTCGTGAGGCTCTCTGGAATACCAGGGCATGATGGAGGCGACTACCTTCGTATTTATCCCACTCTGGGCATTTAGCCAACGACATCATCAGATGACTAACACTTTTAAAATATTTTTATAGCAAAAAAATATATCAATGGAAAATGCTATTTTAAGTATTTGTCTTATCACGTCATATTGCATAACTGCACATTCCCGTCAGATCCATAATTATTGGAATGGTTAACTTGTAGCGCTTCAGCATCACACGTTACACAAAAATGTCTGATCTCTCAGCAAAACTCTGAACTTCAGCCAAATAGACATAGTACATAGATTAAAGCGTCTAGTGATGGTTTCATTTTATTTCAAAACAGTTGTTAATGTTTTGAAATCCAAAGCGCATTTCTAAAGTTTCAGACAACGCCAAAAATTACAATTCCATTACCAAACAGAAAAATAAACATCACAAGAACAAAGGCGTTTTGTTGTGAATATGAATGACCACTGCAGCTGTAGACAGAAGGTCCTGGTCCAGGTGTGGGGCGCTGCTCTCTGAAGCAGCTCTACTTCTCCCGAAGCGTTTCCCCTCACTGCCTCTCTCTCTCTAACGCGCTCCAAATCTTCAAAAATCACTTTTCCCTTATAAACAACATTTTGCGCCAGCCGACTTGGTACGACACATCCTAGGGCATACAGAGAGTAGTAAAACAACACTTTACTCACCTCGCTGCAATAAAATGATCTTCAAAGAACCTCCAGAAGTCCACTTTCAGCCCAGACCAAACTTTGGCAGCCCCAGACAGCCAGCCTACTCACAAGGCGATGCCGCCGCCATGTCCATGATGTCTCGGAGCACATGTGAGCACACATCCTGCCCACTTTTACCGTAAGAACTAATGTAGGAGATAGCAGGGAAAGTGACAAATCTGTGGATTCAATGGGATGGAAATTGTGGTAATGTGACGTGTGACTGATGAAGCCATGAAGGTCATTTGAACCTGCAGGATTATAACTAATAAATCCCTAATAGTGAATTTAATGTCAAGTAAATCTAATCTACTTCTGACTGATGTTGGTCTACCTGGAATATACTTTCAGATATTGTAATGTATTTATTAAGCCAAAATATGTGTCCTTGTTCAAATATAGGCTACCGGAATTCAAAGCAAACGTTTATTAAAATATCCAAATATCATAATTTTAATAATTTGTTGACATGTATAGCTGCAGGTTCCTGAAAAACACCCCACCTTTTGTTCCAGGTAAGTATTTTTTTCAGGTAGGCCTACGTGTAAGTAGCTCCAAGCATTTATGGAGTAGGCTAATTACCAGTGGCGGACTTAGCAATTTGGGGGCTCAAGGTGAATTTAGCTAGGGGGCCCATCAACATTAATATGCGAGAAATAAGTTAGCTAGTCAGGGGGGGCCCTACAGTGGGCTGCAGTGGGAGGGGCCCAAGGCAGTTGCCTAGGAACGCCTCTATGCAAAGACCGCCTCTGCTAATTACTGCTTATTGTGGTTTGATGTTTTTGAAGAAAAAAGGCTAATATGGTCAGGCATCTAGTAGGCTACGCAGAGCCGTATGAAATAAATTAATTTTTTTTTGGTTTTATTTTATTTCAAGGACATCATGATAACACCGGGTTTGTATAATAAAGTCTTCGTCCCTACACTCCTTCCACACATTTTATGTGTGGGTATATAGACTATGAAACCATTATTCTCATTTAGATATGCATCCATTTAAACTTCACTGTCAGCCCATGTCTTGCCATAGTAACTGTATCTATGGGAGCTGAAAATAGGCTTCACCTGTTATAATCTCAATAAGTGTGCCAGCTCAGTAAAGCCAGTGCTCATTTTACTTCAGCCTTTCACATAGCAGCAGCTAAGAACTACTGCCATCTAAAGGTCAAAGTCGTGTAGTTCATGAGAGTGTGTGTCCAATTTTGTCCAATATTTAATCCAGGTATGGACTCATATTTTGAGCACTCAAACATCGCTCAAACCTACAGAAATAATCCTTATCCACCTACAGCAATGTAGGTGTTGGTGTTGATGATTTTGTTTCATCTTCTGTACTTCTGGTTGTAAACTGACTTTTATGACTATAGATAAAATATCTCACCGGAATATGTATATTTCATTTATCTGATGTTGATCATTCTTGAGGGGACCACTGAGCCCTTTCATCATTTTCCTGGTCTGCTGTGTTTTTTCCTGGCTGTGAAACTCAGCACCATCATTAACTTCCATTGTGGAAAACAAGGCCATTCTGATGTCTGTCCTCACGGCTCACATCTGTGTTTCAATGCAAAAGCAACAGTGATGCTGGAACTCTGGGCAGGAACACAAGGTCAAGGTGTCTGGCTACGCATCCTGAAGGGGATGAATGCATCACTGTGCTGTGTTGTGTGTAGGTGTAGGTGTATATGTATGTGTGGTAGTGTGTTGTGTGTAGGTGTATATGTATGTGTGGTAGTGTGTTGTGTGTAGGTGTATATGTATGTGTGGTAGTGTGTTGTGTGTAGGTGTATATGTATGTGTGGTAGTGTGGTGTGTGTTGGTGTATATGTATGTGTGGTAGTGTGTTGTGTGTAGGTGTATATGTATGTGTGGTAGTGTGTTGTGTGTAGGTGTATATGTATGTGTGGTAGAGTGTTGTGTGTAGGTGTATATGTATGTGTGGTAGTGTGTTGTGTGTTGGTGTATATGTATGTGTGGTAGTGTGTTGTGTGTTGGTGTATATGTATGTGTGGTAGTGTGTTGTGTGTTGGTGTATATGTATGTGTGGTAGTGTGTTGTGTGTTGGTGTATATGTATGTGTGGTAGTGTGTTGTGTGTAGGTGTTTGTATATATGTATGTATGGTAGTGAGTTGTGTGTAGGTGTATATGTATGGTAGTGTGTTGTGTGTAGGTGTATATGTATGTGTGGTAGTGTGTTGTGTGTAGGTGTATATGAATGTGTGGTAGTGTGTTGTGTGTAGGTGTTGGTGTATATGTATGTGTGGTAGTGTAGTGTGTGTAGGTGTTGGTGTATATGTGTGTGTGGTAGTGTGTTGTGTGTAGGTGTTTGTATTAGGGGTGACCTGCAATAGTCGCTGATTTGACTATAGTCGACTATACCCCCTAGTCGAATATGAACGTCATAGTCGAATGTACCATTCTAACTGCATGGGGGTGCCCAATCATCCATGCAACTCTTCATGCATTTTGCCATTGCAATATCCATGAATATCTGCAGAAATGTTTATGGGTTTGTGAGAAAGGTGGAAATTGCACTTTCACAGTTGTGCATATTTGCGCTGCACACATGATAAAATTGGTGTGCTGCAAAGTGTCCAAAATTAAATGTTCTAAGTCGGTGAAAAAGTTGTTCTTGTTTGCGCTGGCATTGTTGCAGAATGCAACAACACTAGCGGAGGCACTTACACTGGTCAAGAACATGTGTAAAGTTTATTCAGAAAAAAGCCTAATGTCCTGCAAGGAGAATCTGAATGACTTGCAAAATGCCATTGCAGAACAAATGATCCCCACTGATGTTGAAGCTGCATTGAAAAATATGTCCTTGGAGGAGGAAAACATTGGTGCAGCACACATGACACCAAAATATATTACCCAAGACTCTCCGTTTGGGAAACGGTTTGAAAAAATTTCCTCTGAGGCAAAAAAACAAAAAGTACAAAGTGGAACTTCCAATTCATATTATTGTCCAAGCCTGCTTGACATTCTTAAGCCTTACTTGTCCACTCTGCCACTTTGGACAGGTGTCATGCTTAAACATCTAGGAAAAACAAGAGACACAAATACTCAAGTGGAAAATTGGTTTCGCACAACAAAAACAGTTGTCCTCAGAAACAAACTCCACAGACGTCCCGGAGAATTCATACAAATTATGCAAGAATTCATTTCCGGTCGAATGAGTGGCATTGTCATGACGGAACTTCGCCAGAATGTCGAAAAGCAGGAAAAAATAGAGGAGACACACCTAAACCAACCTCTAAGCCAAGAAGAGATGTGGCAGAAAAGAAGAAAAAAGAAAAAACAGGCAAAGTACTATAACCCACCAAAAGAACAATCAATCAAGTCAGTTACTCACAGCTCCCCACCATGGTCTGGGCATGGTAAACTAGGAAATGACATAGTAACACTGACCAACACTTGTACAATTGACAACAGGGTTCGTACGGTCATGAAAAACCTGGAAAAGTTATGGAATTTGAAAATAGCAATTTCCAGGCCTGGATAAGTTTTGGAAAAATAAAAAATACTCAAATGTTTTGGAAAAGTCATGGAAATTTGCTTGACACAATAAATGTATGTTGTTCTGATAACCGGAAGAAAAAATTAATAAATATAATATAGCCATTTTTTCATTGTGCAGACCGCTAACGTAACTTCACACATTAGTTCACTGCGTTAGCGTCGGACTCCAAGCGGAGCTGTAGATTGTACTTTGATGTAAATCAGCGTAATGCTGGTAAATGCCGATTAAACAATGACTGCTTCAGTTGGACAAATACAAGCTATGGCTTGTGAAAGACAAGGACACGGGGCGTGCAAAATGTGCACGGTTAACGATGGGGTTAGAGACTGAAAAGTCCATCATAAAGCAGTTTTCGTCGTTAAGCGCGACCCTAGATTTAGATACGTTTTGATCGTAAACACAGTATAGAAAAAAAACTAACGATGTCCTCGTGCGTACAACGCGAGAAAGAGCGATCGTGTTGCCGAGATGGGCTGCAGTGGAGCCTGTGCTGCCTCAGCTTATCGTACACAACACTCCACAACACTCCACTGTGCTGCCACTGCTTCTCCGTGCACGCGCGAAATAAAAAAAAAAGTAGGTCGTAACTCCGGTTTATATTGATATTGAAAATACGGTAAATGTTTATTTTTTCAATTAAACCATGTGGCTTGTCATTAATTTATGATATACTGTGGAATTTTGGTCTGGATTTTTTCTTATTTTTCATGTCTACACATATGTTTAGAGAATGTATAGTCATTAAAATTTGCCTCAAAGTCATGGAAAAGTCATGGAAAAGTCATGGAAATTGATTGTCAAAAAAGTGTATGAACCCTGTGACAACCTCTTGTACATTATTCATCTGGCCATGAGGAGGTATCCATTCATTCAAAAGGAGGTTGAAAAAGTACAGGACAAAGATGAATGGCTGAAGTCATTGCTGGAAGTTCAGCAGCATTTTTTGGTTGGAGAGTGGACACAGGGCAGGATTACATGGCTGAAAAACTTCCCAAGGTTTAAAGGGAAACAGCTCTGGGATGCATATGGTTCACAAGATGACTTTGTGGTCAGTCGCCTTGACTACTACCACATTACGGAGAGAATTTCAAAATGTGATCAAGAGGACTGTCCACTCCCTGCCATCACAATGTCTGACAGGACTGTTGCAGTTGTGTGAGTACCTAATACTGTTTAGTTACACTGAGCTTTAATACAAAGAAAGAGCCATATTCACAAAGCTACTCAGAGTAGAAGAGCTGATGAGTATTCTCCGTAACTTGCTGACAGGAAAAGGTCCTATATCAGCACTCTGAGAACTTTTGTGAATACGGGCCATTATCACCTAATGTAATAAATACAATTCAAAATGGTTATGTGGTGTTTTTTGCGTATAGATGTGATGACTTATCAAAGCTCCAAGAGGCTGTGGACAGTTGGGCTTCTCCAAGGTCATCACTGTTATGCAACCAACAGAGGTAAAGGCACCTAAAGTTTACCTTTGTTGTCATGACAAAATATTGATTTTATGCATGTTTGTAATCATCTTATCAAATACAGAATGATTTTATTTGCAGACTATTTAAGACTGGTTGGATATTAATGGTGCTTTTTCTTACTGATATTAAAAAGCATGAATATGCGTTGCCCGGGGAGGAGACCCTACATGTGCCAGCACTTTGTTAATGGGTTACCTCCTCTACTGATAATGACCATTGATTCAGTAGTTCAGTAGTAGCACCAATGGGTTACCTCCTCTACTGATAATGGCCATTGATTCAGTAGTTCAGTAGTAGCACCAATCGCCCTGAACTGCAGCCAACAGCACTACCACAAAGACTCCAGCTATTTGGAGAGAGGTATGAATTTTCTTTTGTCTATTTACATGCAAGAATATTTATCTGCATGGTTTCATGCAATGTTTCTCAAACCAGTCCCATGGGAACCCCAGATCGCCTACATTTGTCCTTTAAGCCAAATTACATAGACTTATGAGGGGCCCTGATTACTGGTTTGAGAACCTTGGCTTTCATTTAAAATACAGGACAGAAATACAGTGTCTCTTTGGAAAATGTAAACGGTAATGTTGTCACAATAAAACCAACATCAGTTTAATAAAATGAATGTCTTTATTCACAGCTACATACCTGTTGCAGTAACCTACATTCTTTGGGCAAACATTCATTTTATATCATTCCATCGACTGAGTGGAGATCAGTGGCACCTTTAAGATGGACTGGCAGAACTAAAAAAATAGGATTTGGGGACACAATCGCTACACCTCCAGATATAAAACATTTCTTCAAACAAACGTGCAGTGTGGAAAATGTTGTACTGTTAAGGCATGGGTTAAAGTTCTCCGTCACTACGACGGATTTCCGTCATTTGATTTTTTTGGGGAAAAAATCCGTCAAATCATAATAAACCACACGCGCGCGCGTGCGTGCTATCTTTTGTGGCCGAAATATGATTCTCACTGGCGCTCATCAGCGCTGGATGGATGACGGCGGTGTCATTTGATTGACTTGCGGGTCATTCCGCCTTCAGATTTACGGACATTATGTAGAAAAGTGACCTCCCTCCTGCCTGACGTGACCGTAGCGCGCGACTCTGTACACCTCGTGCAAACTTGCGCGAACGGCGGAGGCTAGTTGACGCGTCACATTCTTTTTGCAGTCTTGTCCGAAACGATATGTGGTAGTATAAAGAAACACCGCTCAAAAACAGGAGAATTTTAATGTTGCTATGTGTTCCAGGTTTGAAAAGTGCTGGAATTTAGGCTAAAGTACTTTAAAATGTTGAAATTGTAACTACTTCGTTTCACAACAAATATCTGTCTGACTGAACAGTTTTCTTGCATTACGTTAACAAATACGAGCCTCTTGTAATTCCAGGAAACATGAGAGAACGTGAAGACATTAAGATTGTCAACCATTAAACAACACATGGATAAACAACATTTAATGGATAAACAACCATTAAAAAATGTGATAAAAAGCGAATTATTTCGAATCATTTCGAGTATATGTATAAATATTTAACTTAATTAAATGTAACATTGAAAACGTGTTGAAATGGACCTTGAAAGTGACGTGCAAGTGCTTTATAATAATAATAATAATACATTTTATTTAATAGCGCCTTTCTAACACTCAAGGACACTTTACAATTACAACAGCAAAAAATAAATAAACTCATACATAAAATACAAGTAAGAGAAACAATAAAATATGACACAGTAAAACATGGATCAGTTAAACATTAAAAGCAATCTTGTACAGGTGAGTCTTTAATGAGGATCTGAACTGTAGAAGTGAGTTTATGTTCCTTATGTCAGGTGGCAGCGAATTCCAAAGCCGGGGAGCAGAGCGACTAAAAGCTCTACTCCCCATGGTGGTGAGACGGGCAGAGGGGACAGTCAGGTGAACAGAGGAGGAAGATCTGAGAGTGCGAGATGGAATAGCGACAGTGAGAAGATTAGAGAGATAGGGTGGGGCAAGGTTATGGATGGCTTTGAAAGTGAGTAGAAGAATTTTATAGTCTACACGGAACTTGATTGGGAGCCAGTGGAGCTGAGACAGTACAGGTGTGATATGGTGGAATGAAGGGGTTTTTGTGATGATACGGGCAGCTGAGTTTTGAACCAATTGAAGCTTATGGAGAGATTTGTGTGGAAGACCAAAAAGCAGGGAATTGCAATAGTCAAGGCGGGAAGTGACGAGGCTGTGCACAAGGATGGCAGAGGTATGTGGTGTAAGGGCAGGACGAAGGCGACTGATATTACGTAGATGAAAGTAAGCGGACTGGGTAATTTTATTGATATGTGATTTAAACGATAAAGAGTTGTCGAGGATGACACCCAGGCTTTTTATCTGAGAGGAAGGGAAAACAGATGTATTATCAATGTCAATGGAGGGACTGTTAATTTTAGAGAGTGTTGATTTAGTGCCAACAAGTAGAACCTCGGTTTTATCACTGTTTAATTTTAGCAGATTTGCAGTGAACCAGGATTTTATTTCCATCAAACAATCAGTAAGGGTGGAGAGTGGGAGAGTGGGAGTGGGTTTACAGGAAAAATAGAGCTGGGTGTCATCAGCATAACAATGGAAACTAATGTTGTGCTTACGAAAGATATGGCCAAGAGGAAGGAGGTAGATAATGAAAAGAAGGGGCCCCAAAACAGAACCCTGGGGCACACCTGAAGTAACAGGGAAAGGTTGAGAAGTAAATGTATTGATATGAACGAACTGAGTGCGGCAAGAGAGATATGATTTAAACCAGTTTAGGGGAGTTTGAGTGATACCAATGGAAGATAGTCTGTTTAGGAGGGTGGTGTGGCAGATGGTATCGAATGCTGCACTTAAGTCAAGGAGGATAAGGATGGAGAGTAATCCTGAATCTGCCGCCATAAGGAGGTCATTGGTGACTTTTATAAGGGCAGTTTCCGTGCTGTGTAGTGGACGAAATCCAGATTGGAACAGTTCATAGAGGTTATTATTTTTTAAGTGATTATGAAGTTGCGAAGCTACTACCTTTTCGAGAATTTTTGATATGAAGGGTAGATTAGAGATGGGCCGTAGGTTATTAAAATCAGTGGGGTCTGCGCCAAGTTTTTTCAGAATCGGAGTTATTACAGCAGTCTTAAGATGAGCAGGAACAGTCCCAGTGGTAAGGGAAGAGTGTGTGATGTTGGTGATGATAGGGACTAGTGAAGACTGACAGGCTTTCACTAGAACTGAAGGGAGAGGGTCTAGTTTGCAGGTGGATGGCTTCAGCTTCTGGATTATATCAGAGATTTCTGAGGCAGAAGGAAGATGAAAGGCAGACCAAGGATGAGCAGGAGGAGAAAAGTCAGGGAGAAAACTGGGAATGGATTGTAAACTAAGAGAGTGGTGGATTGTACGGATTTTATCAGTGAAGAATGACATGAGTGAGTTACAGAAATCAGTAGAGTACAGGTGAGATGGGATAGAGTCCGGGGCTTGGGTTATATTTTTATATAATGAGAAAAGTGACTTGGCATTTCCTTCATTAGAGCAGATTATATCAGTATAATGATTTGTTTTGGTATGAATAATGTTTTCCTTATATTGTAACATATGATTTTTATACATTTCCTTATGAGCAGAAAGTCCGGTTTTCTTGTAGAGCCGCTCTAGTTTCCGTCCTTTGGCCTTCATAAGCCGAAGTTCGGGTGTAAACCAAGGGGCTGAATTTGTGAAAGTTACAGACTTAGTTTTTAGTGGGGCTAGTGAGTCAAGTACAGAGTGAAGTCCAGTATTATAGTGAGCAACAAGATCGTCGGGGGTGGTTAGGTGATGAGTGTCAGATATGGAGTTAATACTGGAGGAGAGAGAAATGAGACGGGGAAGTTTGGTGACATTTATCGAAAGACTGACATTGAATGAGAGGAGGAAATGGTCGGTTATTGGGAGTTCATCAGTTGTAAGGTCGAGAGGAGAGACACCTGAGCAGCAAATTAAGTCCAGAATGTGACCCTTAGAGTGAGTGGGAGCATCGGTGTACTGCTGAAACCCAAAACCCTCAAGACAGCACATAAAATCTTTGGTGAGAGGGTTATTTATGTTGTCCATATGAATATTAAAGTCACCCAACACAATGTTATTTGGTGACAGGGTTGACAGGTGTGTGAGTAGAGTGGCGAAGTCATTTAAAAATGTACTGTTGGGTTTTGGTGGGCGATAGATGACTGTAAATATGGTCGGGGTAGATCCAGACAGTTTACATACTGTCAATTCAAACGAAGAGAAGGTCGGGACAGATACTGGCGAGACTTTCCACTTCTCGCTGTGAATTATCGCGATACCACCTCCTCGACTGGTGTCACGTGGTTTGCAGGTGTAAACAAACCCCGATGGAGTCGATTCATTGAGTTGTGTATAGTTGTTGGTTACTTGCCAGGTTTCTGTTAAACAGAGAAAGTCAAACTTACGGTCCGTGATGAGATCTCGGATGAGATGTCCTTTGTTCGTGAGTGAGCGGATGTTAAGCAGACCGAAGTTGACAGTGGAGTTGGGAAATGATGTAGCTGGGGTGTTCGCCGACCGGGCTAGGCAGGCTAGCACCCTGTGGTCAGCAGTCCGACCTGTGTTGCGTCGGGGTCGGCGAGAGATGGACCAGATAGATTTTATTGCCTTTGATGAGTCTTCAAGAACATTCCGACGAGACCCGCGGTGGATGTATCTCCGCCGAGGAGTGAAGATTATGTCCGGGTGTAGCAGTAGATCCGATGGAGCAGCAAACCGACTGAATCGGTAACGGAGAAGCTCAGCAACAGAATACTGAAGCGAGACCATTACAGGTTTGTGAATAAGTTTGTGAGTAAGTACCAGCAGAATCCAGACAAACGCTGACCAGGTGTGGATCTTACTAGTTTGCATTGCAGTTAAAAGACCACGGGGTCGCGTTTGACATAGGTGTAAAACTTCTTCTAGAATAGCAATAGCAATAATCCAGCAATAGTCCAGGCAGACAATGTAGGCTTGCTTTAAAATATTTAAAAGATAAGGAGAAAAAACTTTGGACACAACTTAGTTAAGCGTTAATAAAACTAGCAATTTTCGTGTGAGCAGCGGCAGCAAGTCGCGCCAGCGTTCACTCAGCACACTCAAAATGTACTACGGGCCAGCAGCTCAAACGCATCAGCGTAGCCGATGCTTACCTTTAATTCCACCTTATAAAGGTGTATGAACCCTGCAAACATGACTTTGTTCATTGTGCTGAGGCGCGGCGCGTGCGAAGTTACAAAATTCGAGAGGTGCACGACCTTGCGAATCACCAGCACGCGAGGCTCTCGCGCACGGGTGGAGCCAGCGCGATTACGTCATTTTCGGCGCCCGCGCCGCCCGCACGCGCCGCGTCAAATATAATGGCTTAAACCAGGCTTAACATGGATGGTTTTGTTCTGTTTGTATTTAAAAGCTCTATCCAGTGTAATTTTTTTGTAACATACCTACTTAAAGCAGGTAATCTTACGGCTTATGTTTTTGTGAATAGTGAATTTGATAAAAACAAGAGAGCTTCATACCTTTTAAAACTCACCAGGATTCACTAAATTTGACTTGATCTTTAAATAGTTTTCTGAAGAGGACCCCCAGATTTATGTACATTTATTGCTCAGGTGTTGCATTTTGTCGCTTCATAGATTCTCTCTTCTCTCCTTACACAGGCTGTTTAGATCAATATACTTTATAAATGTGTTTATTGTGTAGAATTAGGCAAAAGAGGTCGTGTCCCAACTACACCACATTTTCAGTAATTGCTAGCATTGTCTTTTGCCAGGAAAAATTTTCAGTCAAATGAAAATTTCTTGCTTTAACCCATGTGTTAAGGGTAAGTATTCCTTACAAATATGACTAAGCTTACAAAAACAAAATGTATGGTTATCATAATTTGACTATTACTGTAACGACGGTGGTAGGGACGCACACACCGTGTTAGAGAGAGAGAGAGGTGGAACCAAGTGCCACAATAAATAACAGAACTAAAAGAAGCGCCTGAATAAACGCGGACTGCTCAACGCGTAAAAAGAAATAAAGCAAAAACAAGGACGTCAGGGGAAGGAGCTGACTAATAGCAAAAAGGCTATTCAAACAAAAAACCCTTCCCATACAAACAGCAACGGGAGAGGAAGGTAAACAGGTTGAGGAAAACTTGAGGGAGGTCAGTAAGCGACGCAGGAGAGGACTCGAAACAAGACAGAGAAGATAGATAAGAGAGATAGGTGACGAGACACCTAAAGAGGCAAACGCTGCGAGAGAGAGAGAGAGAGAGAGAGAGAGAGAGAGAGAGAGAGAGAGAGAGAGAGAGAGAGAGAGAGAGAGAGAGAGAGAGAGAGAGGCTGAGAGCGTAACGGCATAACCACAACGAATCAGCAATGATCTGTCTCCACTGGCTTCCTTAAGAAGCCATGGCAACAGGTGAGACAGATCATTGCTGATTGCGCTGCTGGAGTCTAGGACTGGCTCGGGTGCCCCTTGTGGACGTAGATGGCACAGCATCCGAGCCAGCCCTGGCTTGGGTGCCCCTTGTGGATGTAGATGGCACGGCATCCGAGCCAGCCCTGACATTACATGGCATTATGTGGCTTGCTGGAGCACAATGGCTCAATGTATTGTAACACTAGAAGAATATGCTTTGTAATATTATGACCTGCAAAAAGTTCATAATACATACGTGATGACATCAAATTATCATTATTTTTTTGGTATAGAGCACTGAAGATGAAAGTGTTGGAGACCCTGCCACAACGGTAACTAAAACAAGACTGAACTTACAAGTCTGTTAGAAAACAGAATATCTTTCTCTCTCCGTATCAATTAATATATCTTTCTATCTGTATATAGACATAGAGAGAGAAATGTTTGCTATTATATGACCCAAATGTTATCAAGCAAGAACATTGCAAGAAAAAGGTCAACAAAAATCAGTCTACATTAATATTGATTAAAATGAATAACTGACAATACTGCTTGCTTCTATCATTTAAACAGACAATTCCTTCAGAAGACAGCGAAGACGGAGGCAGTGAGACAATGGTAACACAAATTTAAAGTTACATAACTGGGGAAAACTGTCAACAGTAAAACAAATTTTAATAACACTTGTCTTGAATCTTTGTACAGACTTGTCCTGAAGACAGTGCAGGACTGTGTCACACAGGCAAAATGGTAAAATTAAAAGTGATGTTTTTAATCACAACCTTGGATTCAAATATGGTCTCTTGTATGCAAACCTTTAAAATGTCTTTTACATATTTAGCAGGAAAAAGCATAAAAATATATTGAAATAACATTTCTTTTTTTTAACTATTGTGAAAAGAATAAAAGTTAACATGCCATGACTGATTTACGAGATCCTATAATATACAAGCAGTAATGCATTGATTAAAAGATTGAACTTACAATAACTACATTTTTGTTTGAATAGGCAAGCAATATCATAACTGACAGGAAGCCAATCGAGCAGTGGATAAAAAAAAACAGAAGGATGTTGCACTCCCGCATCCTTCCACCACGCTTCCTGTCAATGACCCCAGAAGAAGCTGAAGCAGCATTAGACCTGCTCAGTTCTGCGGAGGACATTCTAGACCCTGACTTGAGGGAAGAGTTCATGTTTCCCTTTGCCTTCGTTTGTAAAGACAAAAGAGACATGGAATTTCTTTTGCAAGAAATTATTGACAAGAGAAAGCAAAAAATGTTCGGTGTCCTCGAAAGTCCTTAAACACCTTGCATTTTAATTTGCTTTTACATGTATGTTTTGTAACGTTGTGGGGGGGGGCCCTGCCGGTCGCCCCCGTCCACAGCGGCAGCTGTCCTGTTTGTCATGTAATGTTCGTCCCTCAGGTAGGCGGGGCCCGCGATCCGTCTCACCTGAGGGTCGTTTGTTTGTCTATGTCTTGTCTTTGTACCAGTTGACTACTGGTTATTATATCCTTAATTCGCATCTATTGCACGGGTTTTTGATTTGTGCACTTCATTAAACCATCCTTTTTCCCCTGAGACTTGGCATGATTGCTTCCTTTTTGTTCGCATTCCCTTCCCTATCACAGGTTTAATTTAAAAGTTCCATTTTACTGTTAACTTTTACAAGTTTCATATTTTTGCAATTGTATTTTAATTATTTGTAAATAAATTATTACAAAGTATTAATGTGCAGCAGTTTTTTAGTCTACATACTATCAGTTCTTTTTAGATTATTTAATTTAAATTATTCACTCATAGCAATATTGGAGTCATTTCCACTGGCCACTGTTCATCAGCAACACAGAACTCAGAACTTACATTTTTGTTTGTTTCTTTCGGCTATTCCCGTTGTGGTTGAAAATGTGAATCCCTTAAATGGTGAGCACAATAAAACTCAGAAGCAGTTGGGTAAGATAATAGAGTAAAATAATTTATTTAAGCAAGTATGGATATATTAAGCGAGTATGGATTAGTTCCAGAGGTCCCTGTTACAAACGCACAAGGCGTCTGCAAAAGAAAAAGCAAATTCCCCCCTCCGAACTCATCTTTTATACTTTAATCACAAGCACACAAGGTGTCCACGAGGTGAACATGAGGTGATCAAAGCATATGATTGGACAAATGTATCTTGGCTTCTCCCCTTGTATGCCCCATCCATACTCAGCATCCTCGTGATGGCATGATGGACTGAGTGCCGCCGTAGTCCCTTCCAAGTGGAGATTAGGCGTCTCTAGCGAAGTCAGTTTAGTAGGGATGCACCGAAAATTCGGCCACCGAAAATTTTTGGCCGAAATGGCTTAAATTTGCATTTTCGGTTTTCGGCCGAAATACTTTCATCACCGAAACAACACGGCCGAAACAATGTGTTGTGATGACGCAAGCAAAAATCGCCACCTGCACGTGCTTATTTGGATTAAAAAAAAGTTTCAAAAGCAAAAAAGTTTCAGTGATGCAGAAAGCAAAAAAGTTTTCCAGTGATGGCGCCAAGGCAAAGGACATTACACCAAAAATTATGGAACTTGTTGCCTTTCTCGGGCATAGAGGATGTAGGATTTCGTAGGCTAATAGAGCACATTGAGCCCCGTTACGTTTTGACGAGCAGACGACATTTCTCAGAAGCGTGTTTACCTGAGCTGTTTAATGTTGTTGCAACTCACGTCACGTTTTTATGAGAGAATTTATATTTATCTTTCAGGCCAGTCAGTTATAATAAAATTTTACTCGTATAAAATACATATATTTATCCTCTCAGATAAAAACGGTCTGCAAGCGAGTTAAATTTAATTAGTGGTCGTCCGTTGTCAGCGTTATCGCCGTTAACGGCCCACCACTAATTTTATTTTATAATATGCATTACTGTAATGTCAGTGCTAAATAAATATTTTCAAATCAAATTTTGTAGTTGATTTATTTTTTGATTAGCAATGCCTTGATTTTAGTGAGGTTAGCCATAAATCCAATGTTACTAATAATTGGCATAATGTATTTCGGTGTTTCGGTTTTCGGCTTTCGGCCTTGGTTTCCTCATTTTCGGTTTTCGGTTTCGGCTAAGAATTTTCATTTCGGTGCATCCCTACAGTTTAGGATCATCAGAGGAACATCAGATTAGGAGTGAGCTTATATATTGCTAGACAGAGCAAATACGCATTATAATCAGTAATATTTATAGTAGAATTAACATATAGTCTCATCAGGGTTGCAACTACATATTTTCTGAGGTGTATGCAAACATACTATCAGCACCCCCCGCACTCCACCCCCCACCCCCACCAACTCGGAAAATAATTTTCTGGCATTGATTTGGCGCCCCCTCTAGTGCAGCACCCCTATGCATCGCATACGCTGCATAACCCCTTTTTACGCCGCTGAGTCTCATATATCAGTTGCCCAGTTATTTGTTTTATTTTTTAACACCTTTTCTTTAATAGTCTCTGATATCTGTCTGATACTGTGCCAGACAACATTCACCAAAATTACATGGAAATTGGAAGATAAGGCTGTTGTAAATAACAAAGAAGAGCTGTTTGCAAATATTCTAACATGCCATGTGGAATGCTGAATTTGTGTAACTTGTACAGTAAAAACTCTTCTTCTTCTGGTTTACAGTAACTTGTATGGTAAACTAAACGTGCTTGTCAGATCTTTGAGACGATGTAAGAATCAGGAGATACGGCCATACAAACTAAGACAAATGCACTGTATGCACAGTACAATCTATCGCCTGACATGCCAACTTCACAGGTCAATAAAAAAAATATTCTACAGTAAAAAACCTTCTTCTGGATTTATACAGTCACTTATGTGTTCAAGTATATCTGCTTGTCAGATCTCTGAGACGATGTAAGAATCAGGAGATACAAACTAAGACAAATGTACTGTATGCACAGTACATTATCGCCTGACGTCAACTTCACAGGTCAATAAAAAAAATCTACAGTAAAAAACCTTCTTCTTCTGGATTTATACAGTCACTTATGTGGTCAACTAAACCTGCTTGTCAGATCTTTGAGACGATGTAAGAATCAGGAGATACTGCCATACAAACTAAGACCAATGCACTATATGCACAGTACATTCTATCGCCTGAAATGCCAAGTTCACAGGTCAATAAAAAAAATATTCTACAGTAAAAAACCTTCTTCTTCTGGATTTATACAGTCACTTATGTGGTCAATTAAACCTGCTTGTCAGATCTCTGAGACGATGTAAGAATCAGGAGATACAGCCATACAAACTAAGACCAATGCACTGTATGCATAGTACATTATTGCATGACATGCCAAGTTCACAGGTCAATAAAAAAAATATTCTACAGTAGAAAACCTTCTTCTTCTGAATTTATAGTCACTTATATCGTCAACTAAACCTGCTTGTCAGATCTTTGAGACGATGTAAGAATCAGGAGATACAGCCATATAAAATAAGACCAAGGCACTGTATGCACAGTACATTCAATCGCCTGACATGCCAAGTTCACAGGACGATTATAAAATTATTCTACAGTAAAAACTCTTCTTCTTCTGGATTTATACAGTCACTTATATGGTCAATCAAACCTGCTCGTCAGATCTCTGAGACGATGTAAGAATCAGGAGATACAGCCATACAAACTAAGACCAATGCACTGTATGCATAGTACATTTTCGCCTGACATGCCAACTTCACAGGACGATTATAAAAATATTCTACAGTAAAAACTCTTCTTCTTCTGGATTTATACAGTCACTTATATGGTCAATCAAACCTGCTCGTCAGATTTCTGAGACGATGTAAGAATCAGGAGATACAGCCATAGAAACTTACAATACATTCTATCGCGGCGACATAATGAAACTACCGCTTTATTTTTTTAAGGTGGAACGGAAAGTGCGAATAAGACACTGGCGAATAAGGAACCAACTTCAGCCTCGTGTTATCAACTCTCGTTACAGCGCCACTGACCTGCGCTCACCTTTAGGAAGAAAAGAACAGACAGCGGCAGTAGTTTTGAAGCTCCCTCAGTCGTGTGCGGTGCCTTTGCTGCACCTCGTATGTGGTTTATTCCAAAACGTGTGACAGAAGAACCGCGTCTCACCAACGAGACTCAAATCACAATCACAATATCACAGATACTTCATACCGCTAGTCTCCAGTTTTCCACTACGCCGGTTTTAAAAGTATTAGCGGCTCGCTGGGCTTGTAAACAAACCGCACACCACGAAGGTGTAGCAGTGTGTCGCCCTCAGAGCTGATGAGGTAACCGGGCCACGGCACAGATCGTTAGTGCAGGTGAGAGCGGACCGGCTGGGGAGACCCATGAAACCAGGCAAAGAGCCGCAGGTTGGCCACTCCTGGTCTACACTTTCCCGCTCAGTCTGTCCCTCGGTTTCTCTTTCACAAGCCTGCATCTCTGGCTGCTGCTCTCCCTGTCTGCTGCTGCTGTCTTCACCTACAGAGGACGCGGAGGCTACAGCAGCGAACATGTCTGTGATTTTTACACATTTTGTAGCATCTACATTGAAACTTTTCAATTTCTTCACGCGTAACTTCTCCTCACCCCCTTTCTGCCGCTTCTGTTGCTCCATGCTGCCTCTCCTTTAACAACGCGCTCAACACTGAACTTAGTTACAGCGGACCACGCAGAGAAAGGGTGGGGCCGCTTTCATCCTATATCCTGATTGGTTCAGTCCACTGTCTATGTTGAAGATGGGCCAATGGGCCGCCCCCTCTAAATTGTGGGCCGGTCTCTTAGAAAAAAAGGGAAGGAAAAAAACTCCATCGGCCCCTGAGGACTGTCGGCCCACCGGGCAAATGCCCAGTACGCCAGATTACCAGTCCAGCCCTGGGCGCTTTACAATTGTTAACACAGGTACAAGTCTCAGACAACCAATCACACACCGGCGAGAAGCGGCAGCCAATCACACACAGCGTACTCTGTCCCGGGATCCACACCCCCTGGGGGACTGAATGGGGTGCAGGAAGGGGAGAGAGGACAGACCCTAGTGACAGAGACACTCAGACAACTACTATTTATTGAACAGAGAGACACAGACACACACTCAGGGACAATTTGTCAGGGAATGCCAATTTACCTAACCATCAGAATCCTTTATATACTGAGTGCAGTATGTAGTAGGCTATTCCAAACATAACTCAGGACTCTAGTCGAAACAATCTACTACATACTACTCACGTACTGAGTATGCAGTTTGTAGTATGCGAACAAAATGACATTTTCCAGAGAGCGAATCCCCTGATGTACTACTTCCGCAAAATGCAGTATTCAGTATGTAGTAGGCCATTTCGAACATAGCTCAGATCTCAGTCCAACTGCAATGCTGTGGTACGACCTTAAAGAGCTGTGCATAAGCAAATGCCCACAAACCTTCAATGAACGGAAGAGTTGGCTAAAGTACTGTAGATGCCATCTCTGCGGAGTGGGTTGTGTTTATGTAGGGTGACCATATTTTTGTTTGGGAAAACCAGGACACTGTGTGTAGGTTGTTGAGCGGGGGGGGGGACGTAAGTTGTAGCAGGGGGGAGTGGGGGGGTGGCGAACATAAGTTGTTGTAGCGGGGGGGAGTGGGGGGGTGGCGAACATAAGTTGTTGAGCGGGGGGGGGGGGGGTGGTTGGGGGTGGCGAACGTAAGTTGTTGGTTCTCTGCCAGTTGAGTATGATGAGGCTCAGGGATTCCGTGTCATACAGCGCCGTGCTCAGGGTCCAGAATTAATGGCCCGATTAACGTAATTTAAAAGCCAGGACATTTCCAGTTTTAAAAAATATCCCGGGACGCCCGGGACAGGACGTGTCCCGGGAAATACGGACGTTTGGTCACCCTAGTTTATGCAATGCATGTATTGAATGTGTTAATGACAGCAGTGAACAAATTAGATGCTGTTAATCTCAAGTTTATATTTAAGTTTGTTGGTTTATCTTAATGTTCAATATATGAAGACTGCTTTGATCTGTCAGAACAAGCCAGTGAGATTATTTAGAATTATAATTTTTTCATTAATGCTTTAAGTCATTTATTTCTTAATTTATTGTTACAGTGTGACATCTGTTTTTATTGTTAACTAATGATTGAAATTTGATAGTGAAATGAGTTTTTCTCTCCAACATGTCCTGAAGATTCTGCAGCTTTAGAAGTGCCGAGTGGGATATTCACTCTCTGTCACGCTACAGGCCCGGGCCCCTTCCCTTACACACTGTTATGCTCTCTCTCTCTCCATCAGGCACTCTAGAGAATACTACAGCAAGTCTTAGTGAACTCAGTCCCTCTGGTCTTAAGTAGAATCTTAGTCAATAATTCTATGCATCTTCTATGTCTATGTCCTATGTCTTATTCAGTGGACAGACCCTTAATTATAACTTTTGCTATTCAAGAGCAGAGGTCGTTTTTGGTAGATGAAAATTAATCACAATATCAAACTGGCCCATTTTAGTGGCGATAGAATTAATAATACATTAATTAATTAATTAATTAATTAATTAATTAATTAATTTTGATTGAATTAGATTTAATTTTACTTTATGTACCTGCAACAGGGAAGTTTGCATGGAGAAAAAAAATATATATAGCATATCTCACCCTTAAGTTCTGTTCTGTTTATTGAAAAAAAAACATTTTAGACTGAAGATTAGTTCATCTCTCCAAAACTGTTTGTAAGAGGACAAGTGTAAACCACCTATGAATGTGTAGGTGATCAGACAACGAGACACCCAATCTCCACTTTTCCAGTTGTCATTTTTTTAATGCAAAGGCCAACATAAAACAAACACAGGCAAAACGTTGTATCACTGGACTCAGCGATCTCATCATCTGACTAGAATATTTGATATTGAGGTCATAACCATGAGGCCACACACACCTCTGTACACATTGCTCATCTTATGAAAGTAGAGAACTAGGAGCTTACGAACCAATATAAATCAAATGTAATTAGGGAAGTAAAACAATGTGATGTCACAGTAAATTGACCTAAAATCTATTTTAATTTTTAATTTAATTTAATTTAATTTTTAATTTTAATTTGAAAATTATGTTTTGCTCCTTACTGATAGATATACAACACGGTCAAAAATACAAATGGTTCTGCTTCACTGCCATCTCTGTCCTTTTTTCCACTTAAAATGTTTGTGTGCCAATTTGGAGTGTCAAGGTGATATAAATTAGGATATTGAATTCTCAGACTTTATTTTTAGCATTTCACTTTTGTACAGTTTGATACACCACATGGCCAACACACACGCACACACTCACACCTACGGGCAATTTAGAGTGATCAATCAACCTAACACGCATGTCTTTGGACTGTGGGAGGAAACCTGCCCATGGTGTACCCTGCCTTCGCCCGGAGATGCTGGGATTGGCTCCAGCCCCCCCGTGACCCCGACTAGTGGGATTAAGCGGTTCAGATAATGGATGGATGGATGGATGGACAGTTTGATACAACTCTGGTTCAGGTAGACTTGGAAGAGGACACACACACACACACACACACACAAGGTTTCTGACCCCAGCAATCGATTTCAGACATAACAAACTTTACAATTGTGATGTGGTGTTGCATGAGAGAGGAGAGAGAGAGAATACTCCCCAGTATTCCTGTCCAGAAGAGCACTCACCACTGATCCATATGAGTGTTGAAACAGATCTCTACATCCTAAAATACACTGCAGCCATCAGATGGACACAGCGTCTCCTACAGCACCTCCATCTTAAGACCATAGATGGGCAGAATGTTGTAGATGACACTTAAAGGAAGTGCGATCCTAACTTTGGGTCTTTGGCTATATCTCCCAACATGTTTACAAAACGTGCTCAAGTGCTTCTTGATCTTAGTGCAGCTTTCGACACAATTGATCATAGGATCTTGCTAGAAAGGTTAGAACGCTGGGTTGGAGTCTCAGGCACAGCCCTTTCATGGTTTCAGTCTTACTTAACAAATCGCTATCAGTTTGTAGAGCTCAATAATATTTCATCCAAACATACAATGGTTAAATATGGGGTCCCGCAAGGCTCCATCTTAGGACCACTATTATTTACATTATATATGCTACCATTGGGCACAGTTATAAACAAACATGGTGTCAACTTTCACTGCTATGCGGATGACACTCAACTTTACATATCAGCCAAACCCGATGACAAACTCAGTTTAGGAAAAATTGAGGCCTGTGTAAGAGATATTAAATGCTGGATGTCTCTAAACTTCCTACAATTAAATGAGGACAAAACAGAAGTTCTCCTTGTGGGCCCTAAGGCCGCAAGACAGAAAATTCCAAATTTAATGCTTAATCTTGCAGACTATCCCATTACACCTGGCACAGTAGCCAAAAACCTAGGCGTCATACTCGACTCCGACCTATCATTTGATAAATATATAGATAATACTACTAGGATAGCTTTTCTACATCTCCGCAACATTGCCAAATTAAGAAATGCATTATCACAGGATGATGCAGAAAAATTGGTGCACGCCTTTGTTAGCTCTAGACTAGACTACTGCAATTCACTACTGTCAGGATGTTCAAATAGGAATCTAAATAAACTTCAAGTAGTTCAAAATGCCGCAGCTAGAGTTCTGACCAGAACTAGAAAATTTCAGCATATTAGACCAGTCCTATCAGCCCTGCATTGGCTCCCAATTAAATTTCGTATTGATTTTAAAATTCTATTATTAGCATATAAAGCACTACACGGGCTTGCTCCTGAATACCTCCAGGAACTTATTTCCTACTATGAACCCCCACGTCAACTAAGATCACAGGGTGCTGGTCTGTTATTAGTTCCACAAATTAACAAGGTAACAGCAGGGGGAAGAGCCTTTTCTTATAAGGCCCCCCAGCTTTGGAATAATCTTCCTAAATGTGTCCAGGACTCTGACACAGTCACAATCTTTAAATCTAGGTTGAAAACCCACTTATTTAGTCTAGCATTTGATAATTAATATCCCCCTTAGATAAAGGTACAGATCCAGGGGTTCATAGACGAAGGGTTTTATGGTAGACTGGGGTGCTGGTGCTGCCATCCTGTCACTGCTCGTGGTCACTCAAGTTTGTTGACAGTGCAGTGGACGGATGCCATTGTCTCAGAATGCCCCCAAGCCTATGTTACCTTCTGGTTCAGCCTTTTTTTTTAGCTAGGCTGTAATAATTTAACTTAGTGCCGGAGTTGCTGCCACACTCCAGAAATGTTTATAATTTTACCTGTCCTGTATATGTCCTCATACAGAGCTAATTTTCCCTGTTTCATTTCTCCACATGGCTGCCCGCCTGCTTGAGGTATAATGAGATGAGGAGAGACAAGCGATCCATCCTGGCCGGCCACCTCCTGCCTAACCGGATGCCTACACCATGATGGACATTATTACATCTTTTTCGGTCTAAATGGACATTATTGCATCTTTTACATTCTGTCTACATTCTGTCTATATTGTTGTTGTTGTCATGGTGACCGGTGTCGGCCAGAGGAGGATGGGTTCCCCCCCTGAGTCTTGGTTCCTCTCAAGGTTTCTTCCTCATGCAAAAACTAGGGAGTTTTTCCTTGCCACTGTCGCCCTTGGCTTGCTCACTGGGGGCTAGGACTCGGCACTTGTAAAGCTGCTTTGTGACAACAACTGTTGTAAAAAGCGCTATATAAATAAAATTTGATTGATTGATTGATTGAACCTTGTATGTCAGCATCCACAACAATGGTTGCATTATTTAAAATATCTTATATTATCTGAGATGATTCAACAAATATGACACAGACGCAGTGGTGCAAAATAGGAAAGGTTAGGTGTAAATAAACATTTTTAACATTTTTATTTATTTTAAGAGTTTTTCAAAAGAAAATAAAGAAATAAAACTCATGCGAAACAGTATTTGATCAGAGCGGGAGAGCCCAGGGTCTCCTCAACCCCTTCTTCTCACACATAGAGCCAATAAAATACACATGGAAACATATAGAATATAAAACTCAAAAAAAGAAAAAAGAACTTGCACACTATCATGTCGTGTCCAACAGCTGCCGTAGCTGCCGTCTCTGTTCAGATTGGATTTGCATAGACTTGAATGTGTTAATGACAGCAGTGACCAAGTTAGATGCTGTTAATCTCAAGTTTATATTTAAATATGTGGGTTTAGCTTAATGTCAAATTATTTGGAAAAAAGCATAACACTACAGCAGATTTATTGCTCTGGTGTCAAAGAAGTGCTACTGATACATTACTGTCCCAAATCCTCATCCAGTTGATTGTCATTTTACATTGAATTCAAGCTCATTCCCTCTCAGCTAAATACACATCATTCTAACACTGGCAGTTATAGTTAGATTTGTCTATCATAATTTAAAACACCCCTGCCACTCAGTGGCTAAACACATGGCAAATAAAATAAAATACAATGTAATTTACAGTGGCTATAGAAAATCACATGCTATGGCAAGGTCAACACTGCTCAGCTACTGCACACGGCGCTACTGCACACACCGCTACTGAACGCCGCTATTGTATGTTACTCAGGAGACAAACAAAAAGAAATTCACCTCACATTTATAAATATATTACACTAATTACAATAACCATCGCACCGGTATACACAGTGGGGTCGTGGGAAGAGAGGCTTGTGTGTGAAACAGAACACGGACACTAACGTGTGAAACAGAACACTGACACTAACAGACATGTGTGAGTGTCCTGCCTGTCTGAGCCGGAGAGCAGATTCAGGGTCACTGCACCATCAGCTAGGTGCCATGGTGGGAGATGAGGGTGAAGCTTACAGAGGCTACACTGCACCACCCTGCAGGTGAGGAGCTCCACCCTGAGGCTAGCAGGCAGTGTAAC